>NC_048224.1:129022034-129218136 GCF_002007445.2 Ailuropoda melanoleuca | reverse complement strand
GGCCGGGCCCAAGGCGCACCTGGCGGCGGCGCGGCCGGGCCGGACCACGGGAACAGGCGCGGCGGCTGCAGTGACGGCGAGGATGTCGCAGCCGCCGCTGCTCCCTGCCTCGGCGGAAACTCGGAAGTTCACCCGAGCGCTGAGTAAGCCAGGCACGGCGGCCGAGCTGCGGCAGAGCGTGTCGGAGGTGGTGCGCGGTTCGGTGCTTCTGGTGAGTGCGGGACGACGGACGGTGGGAGGCGGGCGGGCGGCCACCTCCTTTACGCTCCTCTTAAGTCGATAGGGCCCAGGCCGAGCTGCACGACTCCGTTGGGTCTGCAGGATTAAGAGGTGGTGGATGCTGGACAGGAGAGAAGGGAAAATCCTGGAGGGTAGCAACTTCCATATCTCCACCCCGAGTCTGGGGGTCCTGTCGCCACTGTTGCCCCCTTCCCTCCTGGGAAATTTCCTGGAAGTGAGATGGTCATCTCCCTCAACTACCCTCCCCCCAAACCCCCAAGTTACCTTCCTCTGCCAATTGGGGCTTTACACTCCCTTGTCCTCGTTCCTCCGGCAGTCCCCTGCTCTTCCGGTATGCTGGAGGGTCTTGGCACCTGTGGCCTGGAGGGCTGCAGGGGAGTGGAGGTGGGGGCTTCTTTTTTCCAGTCGGTAACCCAGGGTAAGGGGTGCCCCTGCGCACCCTTTGGTGGGCTGAGCTCCAGAAGGGAAGCGGTTCCACCCCCTCCGCTTAAACAGGCTTCCTGAGGTTTGGCCTCCTCTTACGAAGTAACCGGTTAGGGGGCGTGATAGAAACCCTCGGTAATTTCAGCATTGGTGCAAATTACTGCGAAGTTTGGGGATTTGAAGCAAGTGAAGCAAGCAGCCCCAAGATTAATCTGGTCATGCCAGAACATCTTTAAAGAATGGGCCCCTGGGTGTAGGAAGATGAAGTTTTAAATCGACTTTTCCATAGCCAGGGCTGGTCCTGCTATAGTTGGAAACACAGCACACCCAGATCACTTGGAAGGTGCGGGAGAGGAGCGACTTTTGACGGCAGCATGTTCTCCCGGGCAGCTGGAAACTTTTAGCTGCTCCTTGCATTGTTGTTGGAATTTGTTTTCTGGAAAGGGGCTTGTTTGTGGGCGGGTGATTTGTTGGAACGATGCAAGAAGATGGGCCTTGGAAGTGATTCTCTGTTTTGTGGCGCTGTGTGGGGTACTGTCCCCTTGAGTGCGGTGCCGTTAACACAGGAGCTGGGACCTCTTTCTGATGGCGGATAGATGCCCTTCCTGAGCAGACACGGGATGACGTGAATGATATTTGTGGGGATTGGAGATGAAGTTTTTGTGATTTACATATCCAGCTTGCTTAGTTTGATTTTTCTCTCAGTTGACACCTCTGCCAACTCACTCCAGATTCCTCAAACTCCAGTCAGTCCGCCAGTAATAAACAGGGATTTTAATTTTATTTTATTATTTATTTATTTGTTTTTAAAAGATTTTATTTATTTGACACAGAGAGAGTGCACACAAGCAGTGGGAGCAGAGGGAGAGGGAGAAGCAGACTCCCTGCTGAGCAGGGAGCCCGATGCTGGGATGCTGGACTCGATTCCACGACCCTAGGATGATGACCTGAGCTGAAGGCAGACACTTAACCGACTGAGCCACCCAGGCTCCCCAGGGATTTTATTTTTTCTTTTCTATGGAACTTGATCAGTTCATGGTAAGATAGAGCAGAGTTGGGAATAGACCAGAACCTAGCTTCTCCTCCAAAACCCAAACTGACTTCTGTTCCTTTAGTCTAAGGAGGACCCCCTGCATATTCTTGACTTTTGCCATTGTGTGTATGTTAAGGATAAAGCCTGTATCATCTGTGGCATCTTTTCTGTTCTCGCCTGAAATTTAGTTCTTTTAACTGGGGGCTACTGTCCTCATCAGGGATTTGAGGCAAAAGAAGAGTAAATAAAACATGACTATGCCATGATTTCCAAAGTTCTGGTAGACCTGAACTGAGGAGGAGGTACTGGTCTAATACCCATTAGGTTGAGCACGGAAGTTGCAAAATAGGCACAACACTGCAACAGCTGTAGATGCGCAACATTCCTTGAGTACCTGCCCTTCCTCTTGGAGGGTGGCCTACTGATAGTGACCTGGTTGTGTCCCTTCCCATGTATGAGACACTTCGTGTTACCTTATGACACTTTAATAGTATATCTGTTTTCCTTAGACACCCTGCTGCATGAACAGTCAGATGCCTGGCTGGTGTCTCAGCTCTTAGTGTTGTCTATCAGTGGTCACTTACTTGTCTGATGAAATTGGTGATCAAACAAACAAATGGCAGGAAAGCAGGTGTTGTCTCTGGGGCGTTTGAGGGGCTCCCTGGCTGAATGAGAAGTGCGTTGCAGTGGTTGTGCATTGCAGAAGGAGGAATTTGAGATAGCCTACAGATGGGAAAAATTACCCATAAGCCTCACTCCCTTCACCTACTGCCAGATACTCTACCACCACCTGCTTCTTCTTGCTGCTCCCCAGTGTCCATCAGGAAGCCACGGCATGTGCACGTGCCACATGGTTCTGGTTTGGCTTTATCCTAGGAGGATATAGGGAGGTCCCCCTGATCCTTGCAAGAGCCTGAACAGCAACCAAGCCGGGGTTTGGAATCCCATGGTCTATTGATCCATGCTTGGATAGAGGTATTGCTCTGCTCTGTCTTTGATGACTTCAGTCAGTGCAAATACAATGCTTACAGCATAGTAAACACTCAGTAAATATTATTAACTAGCTGACCAATAAAGCAGTTTTACAGATGGATTAAAATTAAAAATGAATAGGGTATGGATTTAACTGGCTCTTCCCATGCTTCTAGCATTGGTGAGTGGCTGGTAGTGAGATCAGAAACAACAAAATTAAATAGTTCAGTGTGTAATAAAGGCTGCCACTTAACAAACTTTAGAAGTGAGATGTACTCATAAATTTTTCATTGTTTGATAGCTTCATTTATCATAGGCTCTGGTTTGTGGGCCTTTAAAAATGATTTTGTATTAATTTGAAGAGCTTGAAAATAAACATACAAAAAGTGGAGAGAATAGTATAATGAGCCCTCATAATCCACACAGATTCAATAATTATCAAGATTTTACCCAAATTTGTTTTAACTGTCCCGTGTGTGTGTGTGTGTGTGAGTTCCAGGCCTCGTGTGTATGTGAGATTGTGAGTTCCAGACCTCGTGTGTGTGTGTGTGTGTGAGTATGAGTGTGATTTTGAATTCCAGACCGCTTGTCCTTTCATCCCGTATACCTAGCATGTACTGTTAAAAATAAAGATATTTGTACAGAAGTATAATGCCATTACAATAAAATTAACAATCTATTGATATACTCTTCAGGTTTCCCAGATTGCTTAAAAACATCTTTAATAGGTAGTTTGTTCTAATCAGAAATTAAGCAAGGTTTGCAGACCCTTTTGAATGTGATTCGTTTGCACTTTGGTGAGGCTTAGAATTATTGTAATGGAGAGGACCCTCTCTGGGGTCAGGAGTCCTGGGTTTTAATCCTAGAGATTTAGTAGTTTAGACCATGGGCTCTGGAGTCAGAGCATGTGGATTATAAGTCAAGCTCTGCCCTTTACCCGCTGGGCAGTCTTAAGCACATAACTTATCCTTGCTGGGCCTCAGTTTCCTCATCTATGGAGTGGAGATAATACCATACTTATATTTTTAGGGTTGGTTGGGAGGATTAAATGAGTAATATAAGTAAGGCTCTTTGACAGTGCCTGACATATATTCTACCAGCTAATTAAAGTCACACTGGGCTGTCACTTTACTTCTCTGAACTTCAAAGTTCTATTTTTTATATATATATATATATATATTTTAAGATTTATTTATTTATTTTAGAGAGAGTGCGAGCAGGAGGAGGGGCAGAGGGGGAGAGAGAGAGAAAAAAAAAAGGAGCAGACTCCCCGCTGAACAGGGGGCTCAATCTCACGACCCTGAGATCATGACCCAAACTGAAATCAGGAGTCTGATGCTTAACCGACTGAGCCACGATGGCGCCCCAGGGCTCTATTTTATTAACTGAGGGGCTGTACTAGATTGTTCCTAGAGTCCCTTTCCTTATCAACATGCTTGAGTTCTAAAGATGCTTTTGTGAGTAGTAGAGGTACTGCTAGTAATATTCTTGACAATAGGAAAGGTAATTTATGATTTTGGGTAGTGAAGAAAGAATCCCCACAATTCCAGAATTAGCTTTCTATGATTTAGAATAGTCAGGAGGGCAGCACATTCAAAATATATGCAAACTCAGAAGAAAAACTTACCTGAGCAGGGTTGAGTTGTGATTGCTTTTGGAGCTCACAAAGCATTTTACCTTGGGTCTTTCAGATTTATTATAGATAGCATCATAATGGCGTAGATCTAATAGAGTATGCCACCCAAGGCCTAAAAATATCCTTTCTCTGAGAGATTTGTGTAAATATTGTGACACGGGCTTTTGCATGGGTTTACTAGCTATATGCACTGGGGTATTGATGCCTAAGTCACCTGGCTTCAGACTTCCTTAACTGATCTTCTCTCAGTATGTTCAGCTTCAGACTCTCCTTCCATGTTCCTTGGAGATCCAGTAGTACGAAATGAAATGAAACCAAGTTGGGTCACTAAATGTCCCTTCGTGTTACTGGAGGGGAATGGACAGAAGGTGTGGGATGACATTCTCCTGGAGTGCGTGCTTGGGGCCTTCTTCACCCTCCTAGGTCAGTCAATTCAAGGTTCCAGTATTATCTGAGATAATGTGAGACCTGAGTGGTGGTGGTCTTTGAAATCCTTGGGTAAGGTAAAACCTGTTTTTGGCTGTAATTTTAAATCAGGTATGTTAGTAAATCGACAACTGAACTGGCCTGCGTATCACTTCACTGTCATTCTCCACCCTCTGGTGGAGTCCCAACGAACAGAATTGTCCCAAAACATAGGAAGTAGGGTGGAGGCCCATCTCCAAGTAGATAATCAACAACAGGTTCTGTTTCTTTGGTTTCTAGTCCATTTGAGTATTAGGAGACGGGAGGGCATTAGTAATGCCTTGAATTTGAAAAGGGAGGGAAGGAATTGTGAAATCTTTAACCACAGGGACTGAGGGTCCTCTCTGTGCTAGGATCTTTGCTGGGTGCTAAGGATAAGCAAGCCCTCGCCTTGCCTTGAGGGCTCATGATCTAAATAGGTGGACAGGTCTGGAGTTTACGAAAAGGTGGGTCGCAATACAAAGGAGCACGTTTATTTTTTTTTTAATTTTATTATATTATGTTAATCACCATACAGTACATCCCCAGATTCCGATGTAAAGTTTGATGCTTCATTAGTTGCGTATAACACCCAGTGCACCATGCAATACGTGCCCTCCTTACTACCCATCACCAGTCTATCCCATTCCCCCACCCCCTCCCCTCTGAAGTCTTCAGTTTGTTTCTCATAGTCCATAGTCTCTCATGTTTCATTCCCCCTTCTGATTACCCCCCTTTTCTTTATCCCTTTCTTCCCCTACCGATCATCCTAGTTCTTATGTTCCATAGATGAGAGAAATCATATGATAATTGTCTTTCTCTGCTTGACTTATTTCACTTAGCATTATCTCCTCCAGTGCCGAAGGAGCACGTTTAAAGTGTCAAATGGCTTGCCCAACAAATAGAGGAAGATGACATGACAGAACTGGTGTACGTGGGAAAGTGTTATGAAGTGTTACGGACCTGGAAGATGCAGAGAAAGGGGGACTTTTTTTTTTTTTTTCCAGAAAAGAATGAGAGATTGAACTAATGTTTAGAATGCCTGCATAAGCCAAGAAGGAGCAGAACAGCTTGGGCAAAGAGGGATAACTTTTAGGAGGAAGGGAAAGAAGTTTTGAGTGGTAGATTTGTTAATTGTGGGAATGATTTCCATGATTGGCTTAGAGTACATCACAAAATAATTTTTTTCTTGTCTTTTTTTTTTTTTCCTCCATGCCTCGTGCGGAGCACAACCTTGAGATCATGACCTGAGCCAAATTCAAGAGTCAGATGCTTAACTGACTGAGCCACCCAGGCGCCCCTTCCTTGTCTCTTTGAAACCTCTTTTAGGAAAGAGGTTCATAGCAGTCTATGAATATATGCTTCTTAGAGACATCCTCTCCTAAGTGTAATCTTGGGGGTGAATAATGTGATGAGCTTGTGTCATGCAGGCCTAAGACAGGAAGAAAGATCTGTGGCATGAAAGAAAACCCCAAAATAGGCCTCAGTGTGTAAACATTTAGGATATCATGGGAGGAGTAGTCAAACATGGTGGGTGTATACCGTTCAGTAAATGCTGCTGAAGAAAAACCAGTGTTGGAGCCCGGCTTTTATACTAAAATAAACTTTAACTGAATATATGAGTTGCATGTGAAATAAATAAAAGAAGTGGGGGTGAATAATCATGTAAGGGTGGAGAGGGATTTTTAAAGTATTAAAGGGACAAACCAGTTTGGTCTGGGCTTAGGAAGTGAGTTGTGGCTTTGCCACTGATGAGATGAGGCCTTGGAGTAGGTTATTTCATCGAAGCCTCAGTTGCTCATCTGAGAGTTGGGATTATTAGATATTATTATCTTAGAGAGTCTTTAAAACAAAGATTAAATAGGGTAATGTATTTAAATCATTTAATAGTTTTTTATTAACAAATAAAGATTGGTTATCCTAAGTATATTTGGATCTAGGATTTATTGAGCACTTACTGTGTCCTAGGACATGTGTTAGGGCTTCATGCTTCAGACGGTAAGTCACCACAAGGTGACACAGCTGTAAGTGGAGGGTCTAGGTCTGTGGCTTCAGACCACGTGTTCTAACCATTCTTCTGATTGCCTTCCCATGTAAACACTCAAACCTCTGTTTTATGTATAACAAGTAGTACCATAAATTTAAAAGTCAATAAAGTTAGAAACACTAAGCACTCTATATATCTATATCCATATCTCAGTCACAGTATTAAGTTTTTAAAAATCTATTGAGAGTTCTTACAACTCAGTTACAAAAAGAAAAACACTCCAGTAGAAAAATGGGAAAGGACATTAATAGGCAATTTCTCAAATAAAGGAGTATAATTAGCCAATAAAGAGCAGACCAAAATGTTCACCCTTGCTAATAACTAGAGAAACATTAATTATTATTATTATTTTTTAAAGATTTTATTTATTTATTTGACAGAGATAGAGACAGCCAGCGAGAGAGGGAACACAAGCAGAGGAAGTGGGAGAGAAAGAAGCAGGCGCATAGCGGAGGAGCCTGATGTGGGGCTCGATCCCATAACGCCGGGATCACGCCCTGAGCCAAAGGCAGACGCTTAACCGCTGTGCCACACAGGCGCCCCTGTGCCACACAGGCGCCCCTGAGAAATGTTAATTAAAACAAGATGCCATTTTTGCCTGATAAATTTGCAAATTTGCAAAGATAGAAAAGGTATTTGCAAGGATGGGTGAACCGGGCAGTCCTGTTTGTAGGACTACCCACGTCCACAAGTCCAGGGACTCTGTTTGCATGGCATTTAATGGGAATTGTGTCTCCTGGATTTTATGACATGATGAATGGTATAATCTTTTTGCATTTGGGCTATGTATCAAAAACTTTAACTCACTCCCATTCTTTGGTCCAGTACTTGTAACTGTGGGAATTTCTCCTGAGGATTAACCTGAAATATTCGTTAAGTTCAGTGTCTGAAGTCACATTGCTGACTATTCAGGGTGGAAAATGTAAAATACTGACCAACTGCAAACTATCTAGAGGTCTTGACAGTAGTCTAAATAAATTGTGGAATGTGGAGTATTTATGATGCCATTATGTTTTGTTTTAGAAGAGTAATGATGAGAAAATTCTTCCATTGCACTGCTGGAAGGCAGGGAGCTTGTGGTTAAGTTCAGGGGCCTGGGCCTGCCTGTTTGAGTTCTGGTACCTTTTTGCTAGTAACCACTGTGTGACCTTGGATTGTGCCCCTGCAGCCTGACATCTGTCCTTGATGTGGGGTCGCCTCTCAGTCCTCATCCCTTCAGCTCGTTGGTCTGTAGCATTTCATGCTGTTCAGCCCCCCTCCTTCCCCTTCTCTGCTTCTCCTCCATGCTCCAGTCTTCACTCTGTCCCCTTGCTACCCTCACCACCCAGAGGCATTCCTGAAGCATCCCTTCTCCACCACTGGCTCCTAGAATTTAATCTCTCCCTTCACTCCTTTACTGTGATTTCTGAATTCTTACCTCAGTTTCCCCAGCTTAGACCTGTCTATCCACTAACCTGCCTCACGTGTGCACTTGGCTGTCCTACCAGTCTCTTAGGTTCAGCATCTATGAAACATAAATTGCCACTTTTCATCCCAAACCAGCCATCCTTTTTGTGTTCTTTTCTTTAGCAATAGGCATCACTGTCATGGCCATTGACTTTGAAATCTCTCATTCCTCCTTCATCTCTTCTGGTCTCCTTTTGCCTTCCTCATTCCATCATCACTGCATCCCTTATGTTCTATTTCTACTTCAGTCATTGTGGGCTGATGACTCCCAAAACCTCAGTGGCTCAAAAAGTTTATGTCCTCCCAATGCTGCCTCTGTGTCGAGGATGGCTGGGATCATGTTATCCATATCTTGGGACCTGGGTTGATGGGGCAGCCACCATCTTGATTGTGGTATGTCCTTGTGGGGGACAAGAGTGTGGGGACTTAACGCTTCCACCCAGTCACTTGTGCTTCCATTCCATTGACTAAAGGCCACACCGCTCTAAGGGCAGAGAAGTACAGGCTTATCTATATGCCTGGAAGGAGAGCTAAAATCTTGGGTGTGCCATGAGCTGCACTCAGACTACAGACGTGTCATCCCCTTCCCTCTGTCTCCTGCCCTTATTTTGGTTCCTGCCACAGTCCCTCCTGTCTGGTCTCTTTGCTGCCTTTCTTACCCTATCCTTAAGGCTTTAATTCTGAAAACTTAACCCTCTGTTGCTTCCCACTGCTCTTGGAATAGGAGCTTCTTCCCTTGGACTATAAGGTGCTCTCCTTGTCACGCACCACTCTGCTGTTGTTCATGGGCCTGGCTTTAACGTTCTCTAGATGCCACGCTTTCTCGTACCCCAGGACCTTGGCAGAAGCTCTTACCTCTGCCCGGGATAATAATCACCTCTTGCCT
Organism: Ailuropoda melanoleuca; assembly: GCF_002007445.2. Classification (NCBI taxonomy): domain Eukaryota; kingdom Metazoa; phylum Chordata; class Mammalia; order Carnivora; family Ursidae; genus Ailuropoda; species Ailuropoda melanoleuca. Next base: position 129,209,009 of record NC_048224.1, on the reverse strand, counting down.
CCTTCCTCATCAGCCAGGCCACTCCCGTAGGTCTCTGGAACTGTACTTACATGCCCTTGCCTCACAGAGGCCTTGCCTATCCACCCAAACCAAAACAGGCCCTGCCTGTTCTGTTCCGCTTAGCACAATTTATATCTTTATTTATGTGTACATTTGTTTAATGTCTGCTTCCGTCGCCGAACTGTTTGTTCACCACCGTTTCTCCAGTGCCTGGCGTATAGCAGGGGTTTGATGAATATCTCATGGGTGAATGAATGACTCCAGAAGACTGCATCTTAGTTTCAGTTTTTCATCCTTTTTTAATACCTCATTGCCCTAAATTTCTCTCCCCTGTACTCATTTCTGTTTACTTCATTCTAGCCCAGCTGCCTCTGCCCGATTAGTTTTCCTAACTGTCAATTCCATTATGTCATTAATTTCTCATTGCCACCCAATAATTTGGTGATATTCTTGCAGGGAAGAATGTATCACCTTGGGGCTGGCTCTGTGTTTGTTTTAGTTTAGAAAAAGCAGGTCAAGTTGTCAACCTGTATGATCTTTGCATAGTTTTTGAAAGCAGCCACACATTTTGATACAAGTAAGATTCATTTCCTTTTTTAGGACCATTTGTTTTCACCAACTCTTCAGAGCTTCAGTGTGTAAAATAACACTGGTCTAATTGTTGTGTTAGGTATTTAATAACTATTCTGAAAACAAAATGAAATAAAACAAAAATACAAATAATGAAAACCACTGGAAATGCTTTCCGTTCAATTGAATTGTGAGTTTTGCAAACCACCAAGAAGTACATGGATGGTGAAGTTGTTTATTTCTTTTACATCTCTGTCACTTTTTCTCTAGGACCCCTGGAGTCCTTATCAGTGACTAGATAATAAGGGGACTTACTATCTGATCAGAACTCTGTAATGCCAAGTGGTGTGTTTGACTCTCCCTGCCCCCTTTCTTTGAATTTGGCCAGATAAATACAATTAAGATAGTGCTTGAGTGTGTCCACTTCTGGAGGCGGGCTGGGTCTGTGCTTGTGTTGGAAACAGGCCTATTTATTTACTATAGATTAACATTTATTGAATGTTAATTAGATTTGCTGAGAGTAAATCTGGAAGCATGTATCTGTGAACTGCCTAGGGTCTCCACTGATCTCTTTATTCTCAAGTTTATTCTGAAACTTTTATGTTCTTAGTTTGAGATTCACATGCTCTGTTTTCGTACATTTGGGTTTTTTCCCTAAGATTTATTTATTTGAGAGAGAGAGAGAAAGAAAGAAGGTGCGGGGAGGGGCAGAGGGAGAGAATCTCAAGCAGACTCCCTGCTGAGCATGGATCCCTATGCCAGCTTCTCTCCCAGGACCCTGAGATCATGACCTGAGCTGAAACCAAGTCAGACACGTAACCGACTGTGCCACCCAGCTGCCCCTTCATACATTTTGTCTTAACAGAGGGTACATGTTCTGTTGTGTGGATATAGTAATGTTCTATGGAAAGATGTTTACTGTGCTAAGTTAAAAAAGAGATTATAAACTATATACAGAATGATTCACTCTGAAAAAAGTACAAGCAGTATTTTGTTCATGAAGAAGTTTTGTGATCTTATAGATGCTGTAGTAAATCATTCTCTTTTGTTTCGGGAATATGTTAAATATCAGATCTTTAGTTCCTGAATTCTAGAAAATAGAAAAGATGGTGGTAGGGGCCCCTGGGTGGCTCAGTCGGTTAGGCTTCTGCCTTCAGCTCAGGTCATGATCCCGGGGTCCTGGGATTGAGTTCCACATTGGGTTTCTTGCTCAGCCTGACGCCTACCTTCCTCTGCCTTCTGCTCCCCCTGCCTGTGCTTTCTCTCTCTGACAAATAAATAAATAAAATCTTAAAAAAAAAAAAAGAATAAAAAGGAAAAAAGATGGTGGTATAACCAAGTTTCTGGTCATAGAGGGATTGTTCTTTCTAGGAATGGCAATGGGATATAATGGATAAGGACGTGGGTTCCGGACATTCTCAGTCTGGAGTTCTGCTGAGAAGTTTTCACCCTGAGAGTGGACATTATAATAGCACTTATCTTGTAGATCTCTGTGATGATTAAATGAACACATACATATAAAGCACTTAGAATAGGGCTTGGCACATAGTAAATACCCAGTAAGTACAAGCTTTTGTTATTTATGAGGATAACCTGAAAGAATATCATATAACCCTTAAAAGTGCCACTTAGGGAGAATTTGTAACATGGAAAAATTATAGTGTTGGGTGAAAAAGAAGCAAAATACGGAAATGTGTATGATCACAACTGTGTAAGAAATAGCCTGTGTGTATGAAAAATGTTGGAAGGAAATACATGAAAAGGTAGGTCTATGATTTGTTCTTTATATATTCTATTTCCTAATTGTTGTACTTTCATAAGTGAATAGTAATAATCTATCAAGAAAAAGAAAACTGAATATAGGAAGAAAATTTAGGTGCTGCATAGAAGACATTCCAATTAGGACACTTTTAAAATTATAGGGGTGTATCTTAGTGCTTCCACAAGTGTGCATCTTGATGTAAAATGTGTTTCTGAAGTGAGACATACACGTGCACCTTGGTAGCAAAAATATTGTCGATCAGTATAAGATCCCTGTATTAAATGCTCATATAAGAAGGAGGCCCATGGGAAATAGTGAAACTTGCATTTGACAAGTTTTATAAAATTCTTTCAAAAAACTGTCTTGCTTGGGCCTTTGGAAAATCCAGTCAGATAGGGATATATTTTTATTTCTGTTTTTTGATGAGGAAACTGAAGACCAGGAAATCAAGTGACTCACTCAAGGTCATCTGGCTAGTATTTAGCAGTTTTTCCTGAAAGGATGGCAGGGATTGTCTAAATGATGTAATTTTAAAATTTGAGTTTCTTGGAAGCTTTAACAAAAAATAATTTTTTTTTGGAAGTTATCTCTGTGCCCAATGTGGGACTTGAACTCATACCCCCAAGATCAAGAGTTGCATGTTCCACTGACTGAGCTAGCCAAGCGCCCAGAGTTTCTTGGAAACTTTTAAATTGTTAACTTGAATCATAAAACACCTTTATGGAAAGTACCATAAATTCTCTGGGTTAATAGAAATTTGTGACGTGGAAATGAAATCATACTGTTTTGGAGGTGAAAGTTATCCTGAGAGGTCAGCTGCAGCTTCCTAATTTTATAGATGAAGAAGATTAAGATCTATCATGGTTAAGCGATTTGTCTGTGGTCATACAACTAGTTAGTATTATAGACAAGAACGAAATTGAGTTTACTGACTCCTGGTCCAATGTACTTTCCACTGACCACAGGAAATAATTGAGTTTATTCTGTTTACACTTGCATTTCATTGACTATCTTCACAGACCATGATAATCAGATAATATCAGAATATGATACATCCATTTGCACCATGGATCTCCTGCTTGTATATTCATCAGTCTCAGGCCAGTTGGTAGTGAACTTGACATTCGTTTTTCTATAAGCCAACAGTGGAGTTTTCTGTTTAAGGAGTTAGGAGGAAAGAGAAGGAATTAAAAAGGAAGAATTATAAGATTAATCTAAAAAAAGATCTCAATAGAAAATTATTGAGGAATTAAGAATTAATTTAGTAAAATAATGTTATTTAAGGAATGGAAAAAAATCATGGTTTTATGTATACTTTGGTTAAAATAATTATGTGGCATGAGAAAAACCTTTTCTGGGCCTATTAACCTGAAATTCTTTACTGTAGAATAAGCTCTGTTAATCTAGGTCATTTTGCCTTTCAGGCTGCCTTGGCTTAGCTAAAATAAATATTAAGCTATAAATGGCAGTTTGGTTCAAATTGTATTATTACAGAAAAAGGTGCATTTCTAAAATTGTTTAGTGAATTTATTTAATCTGTCATTCTAATATAATGCAGTTTTCTTAAGTAGAAAGCAGAGTTCCTATGGTGATAGCAGAGGTACCATAATATTTATAGTATATTAGACTCATTTATAAACTATTATACTAGATAGAATTTGCAGGATATTTAATCTTTTAGGTTAACTTCCCCCCCCCCAGGCTTTTAATGTGTTCATTTAGCCATTTTAATTTTCTTTGTTCTTTTAAGAAAAACTTCTGAGATAATGTTATTTTTTTTTCTAGAAGGTCAGTTATAACTGCTGTTATATGTTTTTTTTTTTTTTTTGGAAACTGAATAATGTGTGTGCTTTACTGTATTTGGAGGTGATTTTGTGAGAAACCAATTAGTGTATCAACTTTTTAAAGGAACGTAAAACTTAAAACCACTTAAAACTGAGAGGGGCAAAGATTGGTGACAAATGTTAGTTAATGTATCAGGCAGACATTAGTAAATACATTGGTGTTGAGATTTCCATAATGTGTAAGAGGTTGCTTGAGAGAAGAGGGATGACCAGTGGCAGATGATGGTTTCTTGAACTGGGGACAATCACATTTTATAAATCACATATCATGGCCTGGAGTTTCCAAGCTGGAGAGGAGGAATGGAGATTATGGGCTCTGGATACCCCACAGGTTGGGTGGTGAGGTTAGGCTCCTTTGGTAGACATTATGGGGAGCTCCATCTGAGGAAGGGAATTTCGGAACAGCTTCTAGAATTTGAGAGAATCACAGATGTCTTTTTCCATGGCTTCAGTTGTTAGAAATTGTCAAAAAGAAGCTTAGCTTCTGTCGTTACAATATGGAGTCTTGGTGTTTTGGATAGCCTCCACCCAGAAAGAAGCTCCAAACCAGCCCCACTCCATAACTTCTCAGCATGTTCCCGTGAGCATTATACTTCTCTGGAGAACGAGGTTCTCTGCCAGTGACACTCCTTTGTGTCCTGGCCTACGGCCGGCCTGCGTTGTGTCACCTGTACAGTAGGGGAGGCACTAACCAGCCCGGAGTGGATTTAGGCTGATTGTTTCTGACCAAATCCTTAGGTTTGGAGCCTGGCCTGGTGCAGCCCTGGAGCTCATTTCCTTGAGCAGCGACCTTTGAGAAGGGAGGGGCAGGGGGCCTGATGGAGCCCAGTCTTTTCTGCGCCAGGCTTCCCTCTGGTCTTCCACAGTATCGGGCTGGGGCATCTTGCCCTAGAGCCTCCCGAGGATTCACTGTCCTCTTGTTTATCTTTTACTCAGGATCTTAGCAGCTCTTGAGCCATTTTTGAGTTCGTAATTGGATGACATTAGCAGACAAAAATGCAGTGTTACTACACATTTTTAAAGCTCTTGTTCTTCACTGTTCAGTAGGTCCCCAGTTATTATCAGTTGTTCATTTATTCAGTAAACACTAAAGGATAAACCTTTGATTAAAACACAGACTTCGGGACGCCTGGGTGGCTCAGTCGGTTAAGTGTCTGCCTTCAGCTCAGGTCATGATTACAAGGTCCTGGGATTGAGTCCTGCGTCAGGCTCCCTGCTCAGCGGGGAGCCTGCCTCTCCCTCTGCCCCCGCCTTATGTTCTCTCTCTCTGACAAATAAATAAAACCTTAAAAAAAAAAGACACAGACTTTGTCTTCAAGGAGGGTATAATCTAGAGGGAAAGAGGAGCATAGATGAGACTCAGCTTTTGGGTTGGGTGTTTCCCTTGGGAGTCTCCTGGCTTTTTGGCATCCTGAAAGGAAGAAGGAAGGTTGTGATCAGTGCAGATCAAGTTTGTGGGAAGGTGCTGAGACTGAAGTCAGCTTTGTGGGAAATAGAAACATACTTGGACCTCCACATCTATTACTGTGCTTTCATGAGACCCAGGAAACTGGAAGCTTGATGCGCATGTTCGTGGCAGGTGTGGGGATAGAATGTTTCTCTGATGAAGCTGTTGGGTAGGGATGGAGGAAACTCATATCAATGAAAAGGGTGCAGTGCAAATTGTGGGTCAGGGCTCAGAGGAATATCTATAGAGGTGGGAGGGAAGGCTTTTCGTTTTTATGGTAATGTAGCTGTTAACATTCTAAGGAGTCCTAAAATTAAGATTTTTTTTTAGCTGTATACATGTAATTTACTTTGAAGCTAACTAGGGAAGACAGTTCATTTAAGAGATTCATTTCTTTTGGCATCTAGAATGTGTCTCCTAGGTGCAAAGACCCCAAATATGCAGGAATTTGAGTGTTGATTATGTCCTTACCTAACCCCACAAGTAATGTGAAATTTAATAACACTATCATATTAGCCTTTTAAACTCATTAAATAATAGGATAGTATATTATTGTAGTTCATTTTCAGCTATATGGTTGAGGGTACAGGAACTATAAAACCCCTCCTTTCTTCAGAACTGAAAATGAAACCAATTTCATTGGAGCTCCAGATTAAAAATAATCTGAATTAATTGTGAGAAGCATGCAGGAAAAGAAAATTCAGTCTTTTGTGCAAAATCATCAGGGACTTTAGACTCCATGAAACACAGATTTGCATGGCACTGTTACCTGGTTTTTACTGATTGTAAAAGGTACTGAATACTTACCTGGGGGGGTTTTGGAAGCAAGGTGACATCCTGCTTACTGCAGTTAGGCTAATGATAGCATAACTGATAAGGCACTAGTCACTGTTTCAAGTGTAAAGAAATATCTTTTCATGAAATACTAAAATTGGTTCTTACATTAAGGTGCATGTACTTAGTTTAGGCTTGATTTTAGTTTAATTTTATCTTAATTTTTTTGCTTCCTGCCATTAAGGACATGTGTGGATCATGTTTATAATCCCTTGGGAAAAGAAACGAACAAGTATTTGATAGCTAAATATGCATGCGCATATATATTATAGATGTTTCCACATATATAATTTCACTTGTGTATGAATAGGTAGATTTTTAGTTTCACACATGCACCAAATTAGTTGAAAACGTTTGTTGAGTCCCCACATGTGCCAAGCACTGTGCTGGGTGCATTGGGGAACCCAGATGAGTAAGACAGATCCTATCTTATGGTGTTGACGGCCTAATAGGGGAGAGAAGATTGCAAAATAAACTTTATGCACATTTAAATAGAAGATTGTATCATTGGAGAGTTTTAAGTAAAGCCTTAAAGAGTCCTCAGGAATTAGAGTACTTCTAATCCAGAGAATCAGAAAAAGCTTAATGAAGGAGATGGCATTTTGAGCTGAAAGTAGACTTGAATTACTGTAGATAGAGGGACCTGCATGAGTGAAGGCCCCTGGAGAGGAAATCACGGAGTGTACCTTGGGAGCAGTGAGTAGTTAAAACTGGTGAAATGTAGAGAGAGTTAGGGGTATACAGATCTGGGTCATGTGGGATGGTTGGGGGAAGATGGACAAGGGCCAGGTGTTGACTTTATTCTTTGTTTTGGATTTCAGAGCTAGAAGATGCCCAGATTAGAGTTTTGCTGTAGGAACATAGTGACGGTGTGGTTGGAGCCTTGTGGGGCTGGGACATGGATGGGTGCAGAGAACTGGGGGTTTAGATATTACTTAGGAGACTTTTGCCATAATTTAGACAAGAAGTAATGAGGAGGGCATAAAATAAAGAGGTGATGTGTAAGAAGTATTTTGGGGTAAAGTGGATGGGTATTTGAACCTGAATAGGTTATTTATTTATTCAGTAAATACTTAATCTTTTGCCCCACACCATGGTGAGCTTTGTGTTCCCTGGCTAGGTGAGATTGAGAAGCTGGAGGTATTAACTACAGCCTTAGGTTTCAGCCCTTGGGAGACCAGGAAGGTGGTGATGGCAGAAATCTGAGAACACATCCTCTGTTGAGGGGAGCGTAAATTTATCTGGTCTCCTGCTTTCAGATAAAACCATTGCAGACAGATGAGAATCTCATCTCGCATTATAAACCACCACCAGAGAAAAAGGATTAACAGTGAGCTGTTAGTGGCCTTCATTTTTTAGAGAGTGTTTAGGATACAGCGGACAGCTTTAAAAACCATCTATCTAGCTAGTCTTCTTTAAAATACTCAGTCATGATCAGTACACGCTTAACCGTGAGGCCCCAGCCAGCTGTCTTCTCTGCCACTGTCTGCAAGGCTGACATTCTGACTTCATATCAGTTCTCTGGAATGACCTCTCCTCTCTCCCCTGTTAAGGGAAAGATTAAAGAAGTGTTTAAAAATGGTAGACTCATAAACAATTATTTTGAGTCAAGATAGGTAGTTAATTTTATTACCCTTTTGTTCACATTTCTATGGTTGTTTTAGGTCAGAGAAAATAAACATGACTGCTTTGTACAACAGGGCCCCAGTTCAATTTTGGATGTGAACTTCTTTAACATTTCCAAATACAAAGTAAGTCACTGCATGAATTGATAAATTATACATGGAAAAGAGTTCTCAGTTTTCTTCTTCTTGGATTTCTTTTCTTCCTATGACCCTAGATCTCTCCTCTTTGAAATTCCATCTTCCTTTGGTATCCAAATACTGTTATTGTTAATACCTGGCTATTAATCAATATGGTGACTGGCAATAATAATAACTGTTTTTTCACCTTTCTCTCTTTTATTGTTTTCCCCTTCAACTTCCCACTGTAGCCATTCCCTAGGAGAATGAGTAGCTGATGTTTTCATCTGTCCACTTTCCACAGAGTTTATCTGCTACTTCTGTTGCAGTGACTCATTTCCATATCTTTATTTCCAGCCTTGACCAAGAGATTTGGGAGGGTCAGGAGGAAGCCCGTTGGGGAAGGGATATGATAAAAGAAAAAGGAGCAGGATAAATGAGAATTTGCCCCAAATGGAAGAAGATCTTCGGGTCTCTGTGGGAGGCTTCAGAATAGAGAAGCACAGGAGGAAGGAAAGTGTGACGGTGTTGGACCTCCATTTCTTACTGTCAGGTAGCGCGACTCCATGTGAAATCCATGGACAGATTTGTCTGTGAACTGTTTGTAATTGACCTATAATGAGATACATACAGAAAATGAGAATAAGGGTTTAGAAAGCTTTAACAATTTGACAGGCCGACTTTAAGTCTGTCCAATCTAATAAAAATGTGGAACTTATGTTTTCATGTCTTTGTTTTTTTATTTCATTTAATAGTTGTTATCATTATTTTGTATTTTATAAAAGTTCTAGTCCCAAATGGGTTGGGGGAGGAAGCGAACATTCACCACAAGTAGTTTGAGAAGGCCTCTTGTAGGTTTGTGGAGATGGTAGTTGGGGATGTTTTATTCGAAGTGCTTGGTTTGGGCAGCAGGAATGAGGGGTGCACAGGCTGGGAGCAGATGGGTGCTCATCTTAGCACCCGAAGAAAAGGGGGCCGAGTGAGACGGAGTCTTGCGACTTTGGGGAATTGTGGGGTGGAGGATGGTGTTTGGGCATGGGGTGCCCACGCTCAAGTGAGGCCCAGCCCCAGCATTTGGTAGGAATGTGCATGTTATCCCTGCTGGCTGGGCCTTCCAGGTTGGGCAGGGGTTTCCTGCAGCCTGAGTAGGGGCAGTAGTGTCCTCTTTGGCTCGCAGGACATGATTAGGGTTGTCTTATCTTTGGTGTGCTCTAAGTTTGCTTTTCATCTTTTGTGTCTGTTCTCTCCTACCTTGACTCTGCCTAGACAGACATATTGCACAAGCCGTAATGTTGATTCTTCTCTAATGTTACTGAACCTTTCTTTTCGAACATGAAGAATGATTTCTTCTGTTGATAGTTTTCCTGGACTCCTTGTATTCTAAGCTGTGGACCTTTCCATAGGCCTTTGCCTAATGCTGTAACTTATCTGACAGTGGCAGTGTTTTCTCTTTCTGTGAAAGGTGCTGTCGTGGTAGATGCCCGGCACATATTAACACCAGCAAAGCAGATTTTGGAATCTTGGGCTGGCAACTTTATAATTCTATCTTTTCTGCTTTGCTGGAAGCGACAGGATATTAAACCACTGAACTGGCGTGGTCCTCGGCTGCCTGCCAACGGAATATTTGGGGAAAGAATGGACCAGCTTTTGTTTCTCTTGCCGTCTGTGTAGCCTTGGGGTAGATTCTGAGGGGATGTGTTCCCCCCGCAGAACTAACCCATTTGGTATTGAGAAAGCAGGAAAGCGAGTTTTCCTGTTACTAGCAGTGAACAAAAAGCAAGCAGCGGATGGAGATATCCTGTTGGAGAAGGCTTGGGGGAGTGAATGCAGACAAATGCACCTCATTCTTTCCGTGTCTTTAAGGAATATGAGGAGATAGGAAGGAAATCAGTCACTCTGCATGCCAAGTCAAATGGTTTTCTTTTTATTTATGGTGCTTAATAAGAAGGCTCTACGTGTATGCTTTGTGATTTAAAAACTTGTCAGATACAGAGATCTATAGCACATGACAGATTAGAAAAATGAAACAGTTTTTTTTTTCTTTTTTGTTTCTCATGAGGTCATTCTGAGCTTCCCTGGAAGAGGGCAATGAACTGTAAAAGTAAATGTAAACTCTATTCACGTTTTATTTATTTTTAGGTTTAAAAATCACTTAAAAATGGCAAATTCTTGCTGAATTAGATTTATAAGAAGATGGCTTGTCATATGCTCTTAGGGAGTCATTCATTGTTTCTTTTTAAAAAGAACTAACTTTTGTCTGTATTAGAGCAGTTCATGTTATTATAGGAAAATTAGAGAACACGTATGGGCGACTGAATGGTACGGGAATGGGCTGGAGAGACTTGGAAATGGAAAATTAGAGCAGTGTGGTGAAGGAGAGAAGACCAAGGTTTTCTGGGAGCTGTGGGGGTGGGGACATGGTCAGGGAAGATCTTCTTGAAAACCCTTCATGGGAGCTGTCTTGCCTGCATGCCACACGTTCAGTAGTGACTTTTTACCTTTGGGGCTGCCCTGCTCTTCTGCCTCAGGTTTAGACCTGATCATTCCAAGTTTGTTTGGAGCTAGAAAACTGTGTAATGTCCAGTTGAGAAGCAGGTCAACTCAGTGCATTTCGTATTTTGTTAGTCAAGGAGAAGGAGTGCTAGGCGAGAAGGATCTCTGAAGAAAGAGATTTATGTCAGCGAGTGAGTGGTGTGGGGGCGGGGAGCAGGGAGAGAGAATATCTTTGAGAGACTTGGTTGTAAGAGGGATAAAGAAATTATAAAAGAGAAGATGTAGAATAATACAATAAATTTTTTTTTAGGGGGGAGAGTAAATGTACAGTGGGGTCTCCTGTTTTTCATTGTCTTCTTGACCTTCCCATTCCCTCCATGTCTTGCCATGTTGACAAATGCTTAGGTGTTCTATGGAATGAAGCTTCTTTATCTCAGTAAACATTTATAGAGAAGCTGTCAGTAGGTCATACTTTCAGTCCACTTTAGCTTATAAAGATAGTGCCAGAAATCCTTGTAAGGCCTGGGATTAAATTGTCTTGGGCTTTTTTTTAAATCTGTGAAAACATATTTACCATCAAACGTACTAGCCATTTTATTATGAGTAATACAGGATTAATAGGTAAAATGGAAGGTGTAGAGGCTTGGACTAGATAATCTGTTGATTTTGGTAAATTGTGGAACAGATATTCATTGAGTACTGTTACATAGTAGGCACTGAGCTAGAACTTGGAAAGAATTATAAATTGGACAGACACAGCTCTTGACCTCACAGACCTTCCAATCTGATCAGGGTATGAATAGGTAATTAGACAGTTCCAACATGGTGGGATAAGAACTCTGAAAAGAGACATGTGGGATGTCCTGTGATGTGTGGGAGAAGCATCTGTTCTGGACCAGATGAAGTGACATCTGAATGATAAGAAGAAATGAGCCAGATAAAGGGAGATACTTTATTCTATCCTTAGGGAACAGTGAGTGCAAAGGCCTGGAGGCAAGAAAGAGCATGGAATCATTGAGGAACTAAAAGCTGGTCAATATGACCAAAGCCTATAGTCTCAGATGAGGGTGATGAGAGAGAGCTCTGAAGAGATAATCTGGGGCCCAACACAAAGGGCCTTCTAGGGCATGTGTGAGCTTAGGAGTTGAGCAAAGATTCAGGACATAAGATTGATAGAAAAAAATCAGTTGTGTTTGTCCACACTAGCAGTGAACAAACCAAAAATGAAATTAAGAAACAACTCCATTTTATAATAGCATGAAAAAGAGTAAATACCTAGAAACAAATTCAACAAAAAAATTGTAAGATTTGTCTATCAAAAAATTTTTAAAGAATACTAGGTAAATGGAAGGATCCAATGTTCATGGGTTGGGAGACTTAATATTGTTAAGATGGCAAAAGTCCTCAAATCTGTCTACAGATTTAACACAATTTCTGTCAAAATCCTAGCATCCTTTTTTGCAGGTATTGACAAGCTGTTCCTAAAATTCATATGGAAATGCAAGGAACCCAGGATAGCAAAAATAATCTTGAAAAAAGAAGCACAAAGTTGGAGGACTTACACTTGCTGTGTTTAAAACTTCTGATAGAGCTACAGTAATCAAAATAGTGTGATACTGGTATAGGATAGACGTGTATATCAATGGGCTAGAATTGAAAGTCCAGAAATAAATTCATACATTTATAATCCATTGATTTTTCAACAAGAGCGCCAAGACCATTCAAAGGAGATAGAATAGTCTTTTTAACATATAGTGTTGGGACAGTTGGGTATCTGAATGCAAAAGAATGACGTTGGATCTTTATATCATGCCATATGTAAAAACTAACATAATTGATCGTAGACTTAAATTAAATGTAAGACTTAAAACTACAAAACCCTTTGAAAAAGAACATAGGTTGTAAATCTCTATGACCTTGGACATTCTTGTATATGACATGAAAAGCACAAGCAACAAAAGAAAAAAATAGATAAATTGGATATTATGAAAATGAAAACTTTTGTGTTTCAAAGGACATAACGAAGAAAGTGAAAAGGTAACACACAAAATGAGAGAAAAGATTTTCAAGTCATATGTCTGGTAAGGGACTTGCATCTAGAATGTATGTTGTTGTCTCAAAAGACAACTCGGTTAAAAAATGAGCAAAGGGTCAAACATTTCCTTAAAGGGAATATACAAATGGATCTGATCAACAGTAGAAATCTATGCAGGGAAATGTAGTTCAAAACCACAGTGAGATACCACTTCACACACACTAGAATGGCTAAAACATAAAGACAGGCAATAAGACTTCTCTGTTGCTGTCATGACAGTGAGGATGTGGAGAGATTTGAGCCCTTCTACATTGCTGGTGGGAATGTAAATTTGTGCAGTGTGGAAAAGTGTTTTTTTTTTTTTCTTGAAGACCTTTTTGGCAGGTCTTCAAAATGCTAAATATGGAGTTACTCTGGGACCCAGCTGTTCCACTTGTAGGTGTATAGCTAAGGAAATTGAGAACATATGTCCACACAAAAATTTTTACATGGATGTATTACTGAGGGTTCTCTAGAGAAGCAGAACCAAAGGAGATTTTTTTTTTTTAAGATTTTACTTACTTATTTGACAGAGAGAGCAAGCACAAGCAGGGGGAGTGGCAGATGGAGAGCAAGAAGCAGGCTCCTCATGGAGTAGGGAGCCCGAAGTGGGGCTCGATTCCAGGACCTTGAGATCATGACCCAGTCCAAAGGCAGACGCTTAACTGACTGAGCCACCCAGTTGCCCCCAAAGGAGATTTATTATAAGGAATTGTTTCACACAATTATGGAGGCTGAAAAGTCTCACATTCTGCCATTGGTAGGCTGGAGACCCAGGAAAGCCAGTGGTATAATTCAGTCCAAGTCCGAAGGCCTGAGAACCAGGGGAGCCAATAGTGTAGATTCCAGTCTTAGTCTGAAAACCTGAGAACCAGGAGCGCCCAGGGCGGAGGAAGATTGATGTCCCAGCTTAAGAAATCAGGCAGGAAGGACCAGATTCTTCCTTCCTTTGCCTTTTTGTCTTATTCAGGCCTTCAGCGAATTGGATGATGACCACCCAAGTTGGGCAGGGTGAACTGCTTTGTTGAGCCCACTGATTCAGATGCTAATTTTATCCAGAAACTCTCTCACAGACACACCCAGACATAATATTTAGCCAAATATCTGGGCATCCGGTGATCTCGTCAATTTGACACATACAATTAGATATCACAATGGATGTTCATAGGGGCTTGATGGATAATGGCCCCAAAACAGAGAGCCCAAATGTCCATAACTGATGATTGGATACAGAAAATGTAGTATATTCATACAGTGGAATGTTCTTTAGCCATAAAAAGAAGTGAAGTACTGATACATCCCCTCAACATGGATGAACCTTGAAAACATGCTAAGTGGAAGAAGCCAGACACAGAAGGCCACATATTGTTTGATTCCATTTTTTTGGAAATGTCCAGAATAGGTAAATCCACAGGGACAGAAAATAGTGGTCACTAGGGACTGGGGAGAGGGGGAAAGGAGAGTGACTGCTAATGGCTACGGGTTATCTTTTTGGAATGAAGATTAGTTTGTTACAGTGGTTGCACAATCCTGTGGATATATTAGCATCACTAAATTGTACACTTTAAAGGAATTTTGTGGTATGTGAATTACATCTTAGTATAACATTAAAAAAAATGTGAATGTTATCCTGAGGTTGGTTGGGAGTCCCTAAAGGATTTTAAACAAGGTGGTGGACATGGTTGGATCTGTGTTTTTGGAAGATGATTTTGGAAGTATATTTTTTTTGAAGGTAAGGGGGAGGTAGGTAAAGTGGCTTAAAAAGGACAAGACCAGAGGCAGGGATCCCACTGAGAGACTGTTAGAATCATACATGTGAGAGACTAGTAGTTTAAACTATGGAAATGACAGTGGGAGTGATAGGAAGTAGAAAGTTCAAAATACAAAGCACAGTGGGGTTTGGTGATTGATGAGATGAGTAATTGAGGACGATGCCTGCATGCCCAAATGAAGTTGTGGGTGGAAGAGGGAGCAGGATAGGCAAGAAGGGTGACCTCAGTATGCTTATAGCCTGACCCTCTGAGATGTCCCTGGACCAGGCACACGGAGGTGTCAAGTTGATAGAGCTCAGAAATCCAGATACTCAGAGTTCTTGTTAAAAATACAAATTCTTGGGCTTCACTTCAGACAGATTGAGTCAGAATCTCTGGTCATGGTGGACCTATGTGACATTTGAGGTTTTTTTTGGACGTGTCTGGAAACTGGGAATGGCTGTGATTCCCTGGGGAGAGAATATGGCAGAGATGAGAAGTGACCCCATCGTTATTTACAGGCCCAGTAGTGGAAGAGGAGATCTCACAGGTATCCAGACCTTTAGACCAGAGAGGTAAGAGGCATCCAGGAGGCCAGGGGGTCTCAGGGAAGCCAAAGGAAGAGTGTTTCAAAGTGGGGAGTTGCTTCTGGGAGGTAAGATAAGAGATGGAAAGTGTGTTTTGGGTTTACCAACAAAATGGCCTTCGGTAAAGGCCATGGATGGTGGAGACATGTCTCCAGAGCAGGGCTGGCGTGAGGTTGCCACATGTGGCCCATGGGTTCTCCCAGGGGTGGAGCCTCTTGAGCTGCCACCCTGCATATTTCCCTTGGCTCTGCCCCGTTCCTCAGCCCTGTTGAAGCACACTTAGTGCTTCCAGAGCCTCCACTGGGGAGTGTTTGGCTGGAGCATGTGGGGCATCCTCTGTGAATGGCCTAGGCCTGCGGGACAAGTGGAGCTGGGTGGGGGAGGGGAGATGCTGTGTCAGGGCGTGGGGGGGGCGTCCTGGTGCTGTTGAAATGAGCAGATGTCTTATCTGGTTCTTTACTTGGCTTAGCAGAGCCTGTGCTCTGCTCCGTGGCCTGCACTGTACCTCTGTGAAGGTATCAAGGACTGTTGCAGGTCTGAATTGGTGTGGACAGATTTTTGAAGTTAGGGCATTTCATATTTTTCTTGGTTTGTGAGTCTTGTACAGTTTTGAGAGAGATGATGTGTAAATACTTGGAAGTGATAGGTCCCCTCCCTCCGGATTTTGGCACATTCTTTTGCGTTTTGAAAAACTGTCTAATAAAAGTTACTCAGTTCTCTTAGAGTTGTAAATCTGATCTCAGCAGTTTTCAGTGCAATAAATTACGGTGTATTATCAGTATAAGAAAAATCAGTGTGAATGATAGTATCTTCAAACTCAGTTAAATGCGTGTCGGTTAGTTTACCGTCTAAGTAGAGTGCCCGCCGATCTGTGAGTGTGTTGTCAGCCAGCGTGCAACTCCCAGTCTGCTTATCTGTGTTTTTGAAACCACTGCACTGTAAGGAGGGTTTAGTTATTGTTTCAAAGAGCTTTGAAGCTGTTCCACTTTTAAATTTATAATGTGCACTTTTAACCTTTGGAAGTTGCGGTTGCTTTTTCTTTATTAAAGGCACCTCTTGGTGTTTGGACACATTTAGGTGTTCAAATAACTATTATTCTTTTATTTGGGGGAATATTGTGCAACCAGCAAGATGTGGAAGTCCCCTAAATGCAAGACTGACTGTGAGTCAGTGGCCTAGTAAAGAAATCCGAGGTGAAATGAAAGCCATCATCCAGCTCAGCCAGGACTTTCCCCTACCTGCGTGTTTAAAAATTAGGATTTAAAAATATCACTTTTTTCTTTGTTCCATGGTTATCTCTTTTGTGCTGCAAGATTTCAGAGCCAGTGTGTCAACTTCTCATATATATATTTTTTAGGGGGTGGGGAGGGGCAGAGAGAGAGGGAGAGAGAGAATCCTAAGCAGACTTCCCGCTGAGTGGGGAGCCCGAGATGCAGGGCTCGATCTTACAACCCTGAGATCATGCCCTGAGCCGAAGTCAGGAGTCCGACACCTTACCAACTGAGCCACCCAGGCGCCCCATCAACTCCTCAAATTTTGAGACCACTTCTTTGGTATGAATGATAGAAATTCTGTGTATTAATTTGGAGTGTGGGTTGTAAGTGACAGAAACTCAATTCAGGTAGTTTAGGTAAAAAGGGGGAATGTATTGTAAGGATGCAGGGTGTCCCCCAGAGCCCAAGGGCAGGATGCAGTTGTGGGTATCGCAGGGAATCTCCTAGCCTTCGAGAATCTCTCCCTTACCTCTGCTCTCCTTTAGTTTTTGGGTCCCCTCTACCTGGAGATTGAGGTTTTTTGTTTTTTTGTTTTTTGTTTTTGCTCCCAGTCTACGTGGTGGGAAATAGCACTCCGAGAGTGCAGCTACCTGGCAAGAGACTGGTCCTTCTCTTAGACCCAGCACTAAAGTCCCCAGGGTGGGCATCTGAATTGGGTCTGATGTTTATCCTTAGAACCCTCATTTGTGGCCAGGGCTGTGGGTCATTGCAGGAATGTGGCTTTTGGGAGTCCCACACTGTACCTGTGGCACCAGGGGGCCGCCCCCTTTTGTCAGAGCGAGGGATGCTTCTTGGCTCCAGAGAAGAATGGGCCTGGGCGGTCTTTCAGCCTTTACTCAGCGAAGTTTATTTTAACTTAGAAAAACAGATCAAGGAGGCAAGTTTGTTACCCCAAAACACAAATCCATTCAGAAATAACATTTGGATTGCTCATTTCTTTGTTCTGGGCCACTAGGAGCTGGTTTTATTCATTCAAAGCTTGAGCCACACCTAATTGAATCATTATAGACCTAACATCTTTTTTCCCCCAGAGTTAATAATGTACAAAATAATATTAGCTATCTTTTATAAGGATATTAAGGTATCTTTATAATACATTCGAATATTTAGTATTTAAATCTTGCTTTGATGATGTTTTCCCTTAAGAGTTATTGTTTTAAAAGACAAGCTCAGAAACAACTTCGTTGGCACCATTTGTGTCAAAACAATGCCAAAAATACGGTAATTGGCTGCCCAGCGAAGCTGAACTGCTTGTTGTTAGTGTGTGTGGCAGAACATATCTCACAATTGCATTTTCAGAAGTGTTTTTTACATGTATATTCTAAAAATTACCCCCAAATATATTTAGCGTTAACTTTATCAGAAAAAAAAAAACAATTTCCAGGGAGGTGCTGTGTTCACTAAATGGAAGAAGATCGTCTGGAATTTAAATTTGTCGTCTTCAAAGCGTTTGGTACAGAATACAATAACCAGACTAGGTTCTGTTTCATGCAGCTACAAAGGCACTTTGTTAAAATTCCACGTCCCTGTGATGCTAATGTAGCTGATACTTGCTTCTGACAGTGCTTTTGGAAAGTTTGGCTTATTTCAGAAAAAGCCCAGATGCCTTGGGCTAGGAATTTACAATAGGCCTCAGATCCTGGGTCTAGTCTCTGCAAACTTCTAGCGTCTGTTATGAGCTGTATCTGCTATCTGTCTTAATTTAATGCTGGACAGAGGCTGTATAGGCTTTTTACTAGGCGGTCCTGTTGGAAGCCTGGAGAAAAGCTAAGGACTATGTATATAGTGGTAATTACTATAATTGATCACATTATTTATGTCACCTATAATTGCATATAGTTTTCCCATAAAACCCAAATCCAAATTCCTTGTGCTTCTTTTCCTGCTCTGCTCTGTTTCTACTGGCCACAGCTGACAGAGTGCTTTCCAGGCTTCTCTTATCCCTGACGTTTATCTAACTGCACCAAGAAGCCCCAGCTAGCTCTCTGCACCAGGTGCAGCATGGCCTGCAGTCTCCTTCTTCCGACACTGGAGCATCCCAGCCCAATCAAACATTCCATCTCCTCGCCACATAACTTCCTCTTCTTTCAGGTTCCTCACAGGGAGTCCCGTTTTCCTGCTTCTTTCTACATGGGGACACAGATTTTGCTGTTGGAAGTTTCTAGAAAGCCCCTTTAATGACGATCTTCAGTGGAAGGACTCCTACCCCCACACAGAGGGCAAATTAATAATTTTTCCTATTCTGTTTCTGGAGCTTTTATTGAGTTTCAAACTTACAGAGGCAAGAATAGAACCAGGAAATCTCATACCCTTTACCCAGATATTCCAATTATTGACGTTAGGGTGGATTATTATTGATCATCTTCCTAAAAGCACATGGAAAAAGCATGAACTAGGTATGATTTCTTCCCTATTCCGAAGTTCTACATACTTCTCGGCCTTCTTCTACTCTCTCTCGTGTTCGTGTACTTATATTGAGCAGTATTTAATGGTGTGTCCTTTGAAAATCTCAGGGCAGTGCTGGTGAGAACCTGGTAACTCATCGAATGCAGTTACCATATTCATCAAGTTCAGTTTTTCCCACTCATTCCGTAAGCCATTTCTCGTTCTTCCTCTGTGTGCCAGGCTGTAAAAATAAGTGGAGAGATTGTGGAGGGAGTGTCATGGTGCTTCTTATCTCCTTGCTCTTTGTGGCTTGGGGTCAGGAATAGGGAGGAAGGTGAGGCACCCAGAAGTGGGTGAGTGGGGCAGCTGGCTTTGCAGCAAGGGTGACAGCTTGCAGGTAGCCAGAGGGTGCTGGCCCTCTCTCCTCCACTTGTTTTTCTTTCATGGCTTAGTTGAGGTATAATTCACATGCCATGCAATTCACCTATTTAAAGCGTACAATTCAATAGTTTTTGGTATTAGTTTTTAAAAATTGTGGTAAAATATATGTAACACAAAAGTTACTGTTTTGACCATTTTTTAAATTTGTAAAAATTGTGGTAAAATACATAAAACATAGAATTTGCTATCTTAGCCATGAAGTGTGCAGTTCAGTGACATTAAGTACGTTCACCTTGTTGTACACTGTCACCACCATCCATCCACAAAACTCTTTCATCCTGCAAAACCGAACCTCTGTACCTATTAAACAATAACTCCGCATTCTTCCCAACCCCTGGGCAACCACTATTCTACTTTCTGTCTCCATAATTTGGCTTTTGTAGGTAACTCACATAGGTAAAATCATATAGTATTTGCCCCTTTGTGTCTGGCTTATTCAGCATAACATCTTCAAGGTCCATCCATGTTGTAGCAGGTGCCAAAATTTCCTTCCTTCCTTTTTCAGGCTGAATCATATTCTGTTATATGTATATAGCACATTTTGTTTATTTATTCATCAGTCAG
This sequence comes from Ailuropoda melanoleuca, assembly GCF_002007445.2. NCBI lineage: Eukaryota > Metazoa > Chordata > Mammalia > Carnivora > Ursidae > Ailuropoda > Ailuropoda melanoleuca. The sequence goes on along the minus strand of NC_048224.1, from coordinate 129,189,241 downwards.
ACACTTGGGTTGCTGCTTTTGGCTGTTGTGAATAATGCTGCTATGGACATGGATGTACAAATATATTTTCAAGTCCCTGCTTTCAGTTCTTTTGGGTATATACACAGAAGTAAAATTGTTGGATCATGTGGTAGTTCTGTTTTTAATTTTTCGAGGATATTTAAACAGTTTTTAAGTGTACACTTCAGTGGTATTAATTACACCCATTATATTGTGCAATCATTATTACTATCCATTTCTACAATTTTTCATTACTCCAGACAGAAACTCTATACCCATTAACCAGTAAGCCCCCCATCCTCCTTCCCCACCCCCAGTAACCCTGTTCTACTTTCTGTATTTACGAATTTGCCCATTTTAGGTAGCTCCTAATAACTGGAATCATACATATATGGCCTTTTGTTTCTGACTTCTGTCATTTAAGCATAATGTTTTTAAGGTTCATTTATGTTGTAGCATGTATCCAAATTTCATTCTCTTTTAAAATGGCTGATAGACCACATTTTCCCCCCATTCATTTGTCAGTGGTCTCTTGGGTCGTTCCACCTTTTGGCTTTTGTGAATAATGCTGCAGTGAACATGGGTGTACAAGTATCTGTTCAAGTCCTGGCTTTCTGTTCCTTTGGGTATACCTAGAAGTGGCAGTTCCTCTTTAACTCTTCACATGTCTTTTGTGTAAGTTAAACAGACTCAGGTAAGCCACTGAACTCCCAAGTGTGGAGTGACGGGCCATTCATTCATTCAAATGTTCCTTCAAGACATTTTCATAGCAAAGGTCCACTGGGGTGGCTCAGTTGGTTGAGCATCCAACCCTTGATTTCGGCTCAGGTCATGATCTCAGGGTTGTGAGATCGAGCCTCACGTTGGACTCAGTGCTGGGTGTGGAGTTTGCTTAAGATTCTCTCTCTCCACTATGGACTCCGGGAAACAAACTGAGGGTTTTAGAGGGGAGGGGGGTGGGGGATGGGCTAGCCTGGTGAAGAGTGTTAAGGAGGGCATGTATTGAATGGAGCACTGGGTGTTATATGCGAACAATGAGTCATGGAACACTACATCAAAAACTGATGATGTACTGTGTGGTGACTAACATATAATAAAAAAAAGGAAAAAAAAGAAAAAAAAGATTCTCTCCCTCTCCTTCTGCTCCTCCCCTCTCCCTCTCTATTAAAAAGAGAGAGAGAGAGGTAGAGAGAGAGAGAAATTTTCTAGCAGGTGCTTTTTAAAAAATGATGAGAATCTTTCTCTCCCTACTTTATAATGGCAAGTCATAACTGTGATTTAGTTTCTCGGTCTGTAAAATGGATGAATGGAAACTTCAGTTGGGACCGTAAATGGAGAAGGCTTTGTATAATTCTGAGACCATCCTTTTTGTCTTTTCTGTGGGATATTGGTTTTATTTTATTTATTTATTTATTTATTTTTTAAAAGATTTTTTATTTATTTGACAGAGATAGAGACAGCCGGCGAGAGAGGGAACACAAGCAGGGGGAGTGGGAGAGGGAGAAGCAGGCTCACAGCAGAGGAGCCTGACGCGGGGCTCGATCCCATAATGCCAGGATCACTCCCTGAGCCGAAGGCAGACGCTTAACCGCTGTGCCACCCAGGCGCTCCGGGATATTGGTTTTAGAAAGGGCTCTTAGTAAAGGCAAGCTCAGATGCAAGGTGGTTTGCTCTTTCCCTCCTCTCTCCTTCAGTCTCATCCCTTAACTTCAAGATGGTGGTGTCTTTGGTTGTTGTCTGTGAGTGGTACCAAGGTACCACTTTCCCAGCAAAGGAGAGAGAACATAAGTAGCAAAGATAAAAAGAGGAGCGGTTTTTTATCAAACTACAGTGCTTAATGCCTGGAGCAAAACAATAGCAATAAAAGTAATTTGATGTCATCCCATGCCTGTGACTTCTCTCTTAGGTGCCCTCAAACCCTGTTCAACAAACCAATAAATGAAAAAACCTCATTTGTCAGAGTTAGGAACTTAACTGTTTTGTGTGCGTTTGTGTTGTTTCTCCAGTTCAGTAAAACCTGCTTCATCATGATTTGCATCATTTCTGCTATTGTGAGCTCAATGTCTGTGTCGGGTTTTCAGGATGTAGTAAGATTCTGGGTTCACCTGTCTTGGCCTAGAGCTCTAAGTGAGAGTGGGCCGTGTGGGCCCACCTTCTCTCAATTTTCAGCTAGGTTGGAAGTTAACCCAGAGAAAGATTAAGGGTCTCAGAATGGAGAGGGACATTTCTACATTATAATTACCTAGAACTGAGGCTTCTTTTTTCTAGGTGAGAGCACTTATATTTGTAAGTTTGCAGCCATTGGGTTTATAAATAGACCTGGATAATCCCAATGAACTAGATTTCAGACCAAGCCACCAGAAGAGTCAAATACTTCCACAAGTGGCAAAGCATTGCAGCATCTTTTATGGTGGAAAAGGAAAAAGGTGACATTGATCTATATAGAAATTCACCCCAGATTTTGACTTAGACTTCTCTGTGATTCTCCCTTTCTTGCTTAATGTGTTAGGGCAGATAAGCCTCTTTGTGATGTGCTGTTTAAACTCTCACAGCCCCCATCTGTTGTGTGTTGTTTCAACAAAGAATTAACTGTGTCCCCTAAACCACCTGGTGTTTTCTTGGGAGAGGGAAGGTGGGTGAGTGCACGTGGAGGGCCTGTGTTATGCTGTCCTTGTTGGATAACTCTTTGAGTCTGTGCTATCTGATGGGCGCAGGCCGCAGCTTGTGCTATCTATCACTGGGGACCAGGTAACAGTCAGAGGTTTCTTCATTACAGTAACTGATCCCAACTCTGGGCCCTGGCAGGAAGCAGAATCCTCTAGCAGTTACTGAAACCAGGACCCTGTCTTTATTTCTTTATTCCTTTGTACATATATCTGAGTTACAGAGGTTTCTGTTTCTCCCAGAAAAATTCTTACCATTGACCTTAAATAAAACCAGGTGACTTTCTTGGTTCAGGGGGCTTATAGAAAGAATATCTTTGAAAACAATTTAAATAAATTCATGCAATTACATTCAGTTCAATTGAATTTGAATAACTAAATTTATATTCTGAATTTTTTCTTAAAAGCATAATGTGTAATTTTGGAAATATGTATCAGAGTTGCTAGGGTTTTTTCCTCCCTTTTGACTTATGAGAAATTATAGAACCCATTGCTGAAGTTTTGAACAACATATGAGTGACAGAATTTTTCTTCTTAACTCTGCATGTTTTATAGGTGTGTGAATTTTTACTTTTTTCATTTAAAAAAGTCCTTTAACCTATGTGGGTTAAGTTATTATCAACATAATGCTTGACTGATTTCAACAGGGAAGGATAGTAGGAAAGTGGAGGCAGGGCAGGGGAGTGGTGATGATGTCAAGAGTCGGAATCCATGTAGGGGGATGGCAGAGAGGGGCTGCTCAGAGGTAGCATTTTCAGGGCTAATTAGGAATGGGGCTCCTGGAGACAATCAAGAAACAGGGTCGTGGAAGGGTTTTGATTGAAGAAGTGATGGGAAAGACCTCACCCCACCAGGTAATCCTTACCAAGACCTGAAAAATCGTAATTCGTAATTCATTTGGTTGGGTTAAGTACCTGTATTCCTGTGGTCGTCTTTGTTGAGCATATGTCTCTTGGAGCAATTATATTTTAATTCACTGATACCTTAATGCGGATTAGTTTTTCTGTGAGATTTTCTAGCTCAATTTGTTAGGAGATGATTTGCCTCCAAATCGGGTGGGGAGTAAAAGAGGGAAAGAGCACAGAGTAGGAGAGCAGCTTTACAAGTTTCACCATGTGGCTCAGGTTGACGGCCGAGTTAGCAGGAAGCTTGGGAAGTTCACAAGCCGGGCAGTTGTTTCTGGCAAGAATGGATCAGCAATGATCCAGAGTACCTTTAATCTGTCCCTGATTTTATACTTCAGCCTGGATGGTGAAAGATGCTGTGTATCTAATACCTGGTTTAAGCTCAGACACATGGGAGGCACTGAATTTAGGAAGCCTCTTAAACACAGTATATTATAGGTGGTTGTCAGTATGGTATAATAATACAGTTTCTTGAACAGCCTTCAGAATGAAAAGCAAAGGCCTTTTGAGTTAAAAAAAATTATGATAAAACCTGTACTCTTTCTTCCTTGGTGATTGTGGCAAGAGGCTGAATGGAGAAATTGGTGCTTGGAACTATCTTAGGAGAGAATATTTTGCATGTTGATTATGATTCCTTCAAGGAGTCAAGTAAGCCGAGTGCTGGCATGTGTTGCATGCGAGATTCTTCCATCCTGCTTCATGCGCACGTGGGTGGTAGGCCCGGGTGGGGGTCCCTGTGGGAGAGAGGATGCTGGCGCTAAACAGTGTGCGTGCCTTCCCTTGCTGTGTCTCTGCTACCCCTGCGGGGCCCTTGCTGTTTCTGCACGGGCTGGGGTCTGGTGGGTTTGTGCCCATAACCCCCTGTATTAGTCCTAGTTCTGCTGGTGTTCAGGCATTCCCAGTGAGAAAACAGCCACACTGAGATGCCAAGAGCTAATGCCTTATGGTTATTAAGGATGTTTTGAATCTTTAAACAGGAATGGTACCTTGGCTGAATATCAATTTGGCTTCTGTTGCTCCTTGAATTTCTTCATTTTCAAAAAGCCAGCTCGTTTCTCTTTCCTATGAGGTATTTCCTGTGGTTCTTGTGTTTTTGTGGGCAAATGTATGATGAGGGAAGTTCAGTAGATTTGAGTTCCTACGTTTTTTTTTAGCCCCCTAGAGCAGTGAAACATGTTCTTTATCTCTACAGTGGAAACATAGTTTTTATTTGTTGGCTGAGAGCGTTTTTATGTACTTTGTAGGTCATCCTTAGCAGCTTAGGATCATTTTTGTTTGAATAGGGAGGTCATTGCAGGTAAACAGGGTGAATATGTCGATGGTGAAAGACTCTGTTCTGTAGCTAGGTCACGTCTCTGTTGGACTGCCTTTATCATTCCCATTTCTGTTTTCTTTGAACACAGGGTGCTTAGGAAATGTTGATTGAAGGGGACAGGAGAATAAGTCAGTCATTCAAGATCGTACTATTTGTCAGTGATTCAGGTTTCTGGTCTCAGATAATTCTATTGGCGTATCACCCCAAATGAAGCTGTTTTATTTTTCTCCTATAGCCCTTGAAATGTGGGATGAACTGTAGGTACTGGTTTATAATTAAAGCATTACTGAAGTTTTATCTTCTGCTTTGTGACATATATAAACTACACATTCCATGTGTGTTTCAATTTCGGGTTTGTTTTTACTTGCTGTCTAGTGTTTGAAATTTTAGACAGGATCCAACATGTAGTCAGGTGTCATCTTATGTTTGGAAACTTAAATATCTTCTATAAACTTTGAAAGCTTCATAAATTATTTAATATATTCATATATTGGATCACAATTTTTTTCCCATCTATACCATAACTGTTGGTTGTATTTTTAGGTGTGATGTTCCCCTAGGAGAGTGTCTACAGCATTGCTTGTCTTGAAAGATCAGTAAGTTCCTAATGAATTCAATTTTATGTGTTGGGGATCATTGCCTGACCATGTAATATGTGTCATGCCTTCAAAAATTTATCTGTTACATCAATAGCCTTTAATTGGCCCCCTCAAGTCAAATTTGTCTTTTCTAGTATGTCGTTACTCCATCACTACATCAAGCTTTCTGAAGTTCTAGGCTGGCCAAGCCGGCCTCTGCTTTGATGGGAAGCCTTTGTCACCTGCTGTCTCCCTTTAGCTACTCTGGGGTTGGAAAATGAGGGGGTGGGTAGGGTATGTAAGTTTGGAAGTATAGTAAACATATTTAGGTGAACTCAATGTTACTGTTGATAAATTTTTGCTTCTCATGTGGTCTTCACCTCCAAAATCCTTAAGTAATGAGAGAATAGAGTGAGAATAGCCATTGATTACACTGCCATTTGGAACCAGAGGAGAGAGTGATCAATTGAAGTCCATATAATTCCAAGATACATTTTTAACTTCCTTCTCATTCATTCATCAGCTGATATCAGTGGCAAAGCTGAATTTCAGTGACTGGAATTTCTCTTTTTGGTACTGACATCTTTACCTTACAAAGTGGGAAGTCATGAGAAGCATCAGTGATGGAATAATAAGTGTTATTACTTAAACAGGTAATTAAGGAGACGTAAAAATAGTGGCATTGTGAGGTTGGGAGTGTTGTTTATGTGCTGTCCTCATCTCTCATAGCATAAAGTTGATTAAAAATGTTTAGTAAGGCTAAATTTAGGAACTCTATATATTAGGGATACAGAGGGAGCAACCAGGAGAAACACCAAAATCACCGAAAGGATTTGCCACTGAGGAGCAACGCTGGGCGTGGAGTAGGGTGAGCCAGGCTACATTTGTTTTTCATTTAAAGGTCTTTGGTTATACTTATATATTTAGTTATGTGCATGTATTACTTTGATAAACACAAAACACACATTATTAAAAAACCTGTCTTCTCTTTTTTTTCCATAGTAGAGACCATGATAGTCGCAGAGTGGTGGACATTGAGCAGTGGGAGTGAAGGATGAATTTGGAGAAGCCCACAGGCTGACTCCACATTTTCTTCTTTCTCCAAAACTCAGTTTGGTGAAAATCATGCCAGAGCTTTGAACTGTGAAAAAAACAAAACAGTAAACTAAGAAATGGACAGTGATGAATCATTTTTAACGTGGTACACATACCTTCCCAGCCTTGAAGCACAATGGAATAAGTTATCTGTGAGCATTGATATTGAGCATCAGCTTTGGATTAACACTTTGGTTACCATTGTGGTCCCTGGTGCGGCTCTCTGCCCCATCCAGGGAGCTCTGGTGCAGTCGTTGACTTGAATGGAGTTCAAGGATGTATACTTTTTGGGGGGTTGGTAGGCCATACTTTACTTCCAAGGTCAACTGGAAAGTGCCTGAACTAGCACATCATTTTGAGAAATTTTACTGTTGAGAAAAGTTTACTGATAGGCTTGGTTTGTGTTATTTATTTGGCCCCCTACATAGGAGTCCAACACAGCCACCAAGAATGGCAGATTTCAGTGGCTCTTTGACATTATTTTAAGCAAACATTTTTTTTTGTTAATTACTGGGGATATAAGAGATTAAACACTGACTCATCCAACGTTAGCTCTCTCTTCATACTCACCCTATGGGAGAGGAAATTTCAAGATGGATTTTCACTTGAAGCAGAACCTTAAGGAGGAGCCTTTAAGAGACATCCAGAGTTACATTTTGCAGCACCATTGCACGTGTGAGATATTTCTGGGGATACTTTAGGAGAGCTAGGGGTCAGGAGTTGGATATAAGAATTAGAAAAAAGTAAATGGTGGATTCAGAGGCAGATATGCATATCTGAGTTTGAATAAAACAGGTTTTGAGGGTGCATATGAAATACAGGCAAGGTATTTAACACAGCGGGGACTCAAAGTGGCTCTCTAGGACCCCAACACCCCCACCCCTTTGTGGGTCCTCAGCTTGCCTGTCAGGCTTGCCTGTCGGGTACGTCTCTTAATAACTGAGTAAGTCCTATGGGATGTTAGCTGCCAGGACCAGACCGGAAAGTTGAGCAACCTTTTAATTGCTGTTTTCAGCGTGTAGAGCAAAGGGGTTTAGGACACTGGGTGTAAAGTCCTTCCTCCTTTTGAAAACCTCAAAACCAACAAACTACTTCCTCTCTTAATCTCTGATGGGGTGAGTGAGGAGGCTGAGCCTTTAGTTATGTAATGTGTGTGGCCCTAGAGGTCAGGATCCTCCTACTCACTCAGAGTATGGGGCTTGCAAAACCTGCTGTGAGCACCCCTCTCCTGCTCGGGTCTGAGTCTGGGCGTGGCCAGTGTCAGAGCTGAAGTTCCTGTCTTTTCTGTCTGCTTTGGATATTTTCTGGTTGTTCTGTTAGTGTTTTTAAAATGCCGATTAATGTAGTGTGGCATCTCTTGCAGAATATCTCTCTACCCGGGTGCTACTAAATGGTTGTTGGGTAGATATTTTTATGGGCTGGAATTAGGGTGGGAGTTTCTCTCCTTTCTTCTCAGTGTGGTAGAATCCCATCCTGTCCCTGGAAAACATAGGCAGAAATAAAGTAGCGTGTGTGTGATGTAAGCAGCTGTGTTTATAATCAGGTGATAGCTCTTTTAGTTTTACTTACACCCATGGTTTTAAAAACTGTGTTACAGTTTGAGGGAAATGATGGCTCTTGTCTTCAGCCCATAGTCAATATGGAAGTGATTTCTAAGGCAGCCCAAAGTGGGTGTCTTTTAAATTAACTCAGTTGCTTTTTGTCCTAAGCTTTTAGATTTCCAAAATCATCATCTTTTTTTTTTTTTTTTTGGTGGCAAAATTTACACTTTAATAAAGAATCAGTGAGTAGTAATTCTGTATTACTTTTAAATAAGGAAGTAGGAAGTAATCCTGGTTTTTGTAAATAATGCTGTATTGTTCCTTTCCAGTTGTCACCACATGGTAGTCCTAGTGGTGTGGGTCCACTGGGGCCCTCAGCCAGGTGAGGGGACGTTTGTCTTCTCTAGAGGTGGAAACATCACAGCTATAGGAAGCATCTGCTGCTGCAGGAAACCTCACAGTAAGCATTTATTGATGTCCTGCTGTATACCAGGCATCCTGCTGGCTGCCGAGGGAATGTGAGTAAGGCCCACGGCCTGCCGCTGAGTTGCCTGCGGGGTTCTTGTTTCTTGAGTCAGCGATTGCAGCAGAACGCTTGCAGGAGGGCCGGCCACTTGTTGCTTTCCGTGTCTGTGTTCAAGATCAATTTGTTTAATAAAACTCGGGGCAGTGAACAAGCAGGGTTGGCCCCGGCTTTCTACTTGTGAATGTTCAGCAATGTTGCAGGAGCTGTTGAACTTGCTTTGTGACCAGTAAACCCCAACTGAGCCTTCCTGAGTTGTTGTTCGTAGATAACTTTATAGCAGAGTTAATTTGTCATATAAATAAGAATCACAATGGGTTATACAGTAATTAACTGTAAATGATAAGTAAGTGCTCACCTTCATGCATTCACCAAGCATTTACTAGTGGCCTCTGGTGCCAAGCAGTGTCCCGTGCACTCTCCCCTGCTCTGTAGAGGGGTGGTGACACCAGTGCTGTGTAGGGTAGAAGGTTGGTGACACCAGTGCTGTGTGCGGGGTGGAGGGGTGGTGCCACCAGAGCTGTGCGGGGTAGAGGGTGGTGACACCAGTGCTGTGTGGGGTGGAGGGGTGGTGACACTAGTGCTGTGTGCGGGGTGGAGGGGCGGTGACACCAGTGCTGTGTGGGGTGGAGGGGTGGTGACCAGTGCTGTGTGGGGTAGAGGAGTGGTCACCCCTGTGCTGTGCAGGGTGCGGTAGTGGCATGTACCGAGGGCGGTGGGGCAGGAGTGAGCAAACACTGAATTCTGCTGTATGTGGTCTTGGAGGGCTTCAGAGTGGGCTTGAGCTGAGTGTCGGGGGCATGTGGACAAGATGATTCCGATAAGTCAGTTCTCCATTATTACCACTGCCTACCTGAAACCCCCAGTTCCCTCTGGGGTACCCTGTGCTCTCCCTCCTCACTCCTGGTGGATAAGGAATAGAGACAGCCCTTGGCAACTCTGCTTCTCTGCCTCATCTTGTTCTTGGGTCCTGTTGGTGTACCTGTGTGGCAGCCTCCCTCTCTCCCCCACGTACCTGAAAGGGTCTCTGAGTCCCCGTGTGCCCATGTTGTTTGTCGTAAGTGATGGAAAGCTAGAGGGGCTGACATCTCAGGACATGAGACTGTAGAGAAATAGTACAGATGACCCTTCTATACCTGGGGAGAAGAGAGCCTGTGTAGGATTGCTGGGGCAGGGGCAGGAGGGCCTGGAGGGAGACCCCTCAGAGGTCTAGGGCAGAATGATGGGTATATGCCCCTGCCAAGGCCGCACACCCCAGGCACCTGTAACTGAGGGTGGGTTGTGCTCAGGGCCAGCTCTAAGGGAAGTTTGATTTCCAAGGCAAGACAAAGGCAGGATGATTTCTTCTCCAGGTTCTTTCTTTTGCCTAGAAGACCTGTTGAGGTGATGGTAGGGGATTTGAAGGAATTAGGGAAAGGTGCAACCAAGAGAGACAGTAGTAAAACACAGACTGTAATGGATGGCACTTGGAAGAGTTTTTTAAGAGACTAGCCAGAAGCTTACAGCAAAGGGACTGTTTGTTATTCGGAGAGGGAGGAGGGCAGGGGACTCCCTGCGGGGAGGGGGCCTGGAGAGGGCTCAGGTGTCTAGGTGATGTTGCTCAGCTGCAGAGAGCTCCCAAGGGCCTAGCAGCGTACAGCCTCCGAATTATAAGACCCTATCTTTTCAGTATCAGGTGAGGTTCATGGGGTATGTAAAACAGGCTAAAGGACTAAAAATCTGCTTGCTTGTACTATTTAAAATTTTTTTAAAAATGTAATTTGTGTTATCTAATGGGATGTGTAAAAATTTGAGTTTTGTGCCTGTGGGCTTTTTAGCTAACTGGTCTCGGCCTGCAGTGAAGAAATAACCTACCTAACGGTGTGTATGGAGGCCATCTTTGGTCCATTTATATAACAGTGACAGAGTTTTCTGTTCCACAGTTGAAAGTAAAATGTCTAAAAATGTAAACGCTTGGGGAGTAGTAACTCATCGGTGTTAACATATTTCAATCAAAGTTTAAAAATACTTCCAGGTTCCTTCCTCATTTGACAGGGGATCTAGAAATCTGGGAAACATCACTGCCCAGCAGGACTGAGGGGGTGAGTAGCTGATATGCAGGCGGAAGAGACTAGGCAGTGTGCAAAACTTAACACATTTTTTGGATGGAAGGCATGGCGATATAGGAAAAAGACCACCTGTAGTGGAGTCCGGGTCACGAAATGCTTCTCCACCGCCTCTTGCTGCGCGATCTCAAGCAAGTTAGCTTTTGGTGCATCTCTGAGTATTTGTAGAATGGAGATAACACCTGTCTTGGCAGTTTGTTAGAATTATTGGCTATGCGCCATCTTCTTGGAAACCTCTGTGCCATGAGAGCCAAGTGGAGAAAGCAGTGAAGGCACAGGCTGAAGCATGAAAGAAGAAAGATGGGGCCAGGGTCCAAGTAAACCACTGGTTTGTGCACCCTTGGAAGCCACAGGAACAGAAATAAGAAAAGCTGGGGGCCAGGGATTCCGGTACAAATTGTTGGACTGCACACCTACTTTCTAAAGCTTGATTCAGTGGCTCTAGGACATCTATCGCCGTCTGATCGCAGTGACCACCTTTGAGAGACCTACCTTCCTCATGCCGAAACAGTCCCTTTTGGTCCTTCGCCCTGGACCTGTGACTTGCGGGGCTCGTCTGTTTTCATTTGTGGCTGAATGTAACATGTGTACAATAAATCATTTCTTCTGCTGTCTTAGCTGAAAAAAAAAAAAGAATTATTGGCTACAACAGAGAAAAAGGTGCCTGACTGTAGAAGGCCAATAAAAGGTTACCAGAAAATTCTACAACCATAGATTTTCCTGTATTAATCATATTGGTCTCTGTATTTGTTTCTTAGAGCTGCCATAACAAATTGTCACAAGTTTGGTGGCTGAAAACAACAGTCTCTGCCTCTCTCTTCACATAGTCTTCCCCTCTGGGTCTGTGTCTCTTGTCTTCTGCCTTTTATAAGGACACTTGTTATTGGATTAAGGGTCCTCCTGGGTAGCCCAGAATGATCTCATCTCAGTATCCTTCATGATGTTAGCAGGGACCCTTTTTATAAGTTTTGGGGGATAGGGCATGGATATATCTTTTTGGGGGATATCATTCAACCCATTATACTCTCCATCTGTATCCTGATGATTAGAAAGTGTACTGGGGCACCTCATGGCCTGCACTAGGTGTCCAACTCGGGAATGATGCTTTTTAGACATCAAAGAAGTTCATTCTTAGTTTATTGTAGAACATTTGAAACTTACAGAAGAATATAAAGAAACCAGGGAAAATGCATCTGCTTACCAGTGTGCATTCTCTCCAGCAGAGTGGGAGAAAGTGGCTTATTTTTGCCTGATGTCCTGCTTAAAAACCTTATGCCTCCTTGTACTTCTTTCAGAGATTCCCTGGCTGCAGATGCCCAGTCTTCCCTGTTATGGGCTAAGCTGTATCTCCACCCCCACCCCAAATCCATATTTGGAAGTCCTAAGTCCTAGAACCTCAGAATGTGACTGTACTTGGACATAGGGTCTTTAAGGAAGGAATGAAGTTAAAATGGGGGCGTAGTGGTGGGCCGTAATCTAATACGATGGGTGTCTTTACAAGAAGAGACCAGGACACAGACCCACACAGAAGGAAGACCGTGTGACGACACAGGGAGAAGATGGCCACGTACATGCTGAGGAGAGAGGCCTTGGAAGAAACCAACCCTGCTAACACCTTGATCTCGGACTTTCAGCCTCCAGGACTATGAGACAGTAATTTCTGTTGTGTAAGCCATCCTGTCCGTGGTCCTTTGTTATAGCAGCCCTAAGGGGCTGATACCCACCCCTCACCCACTGCCACCTAACAGCCCCACACTGTTGTCTGATGGCACTTAGGTGCCTGTGGGAAGAGGGTTCTGCAGGGCCCACCTTGGGTGTGAATTGAATGCCTGAGAACAGGAAAACCAAGTCTGTGGACAGACATTTGTGTGGGTTCTCAAACCAGTTTCCATTCTAGTTAGCCTTAGAGGAGTAAAGCCATCTAGTGTTACACTGCTGGCTTGGGAAGGTTGTCTCATGCAGTGATGGCTTGTGGGGTGGTGGCGGGGGGACTCCTGGGAGGAGCAGCGGGGCAGGAAGGGGTTGGTCAGTACATTCTCTTCTGAGTTGTGTCCTTCTTCTCATCTCACCCCGTGTCATCATGGGCTCCTTTAGGGCTAGAGCAGGTTTTCCCTTTTCCTCCCTGTATCCTCTCCCTGGAGTCTGGAGCAGAGAAAGAGCTCTCCACAAATGTTTAGTGAATGACTACTTGAATTCTCGGGATCCATGAATGCTTCATGCTGTCACTAAATTTATGGTACAGTATTTGGGTTGAATTTTGAAGCAGAACACTTTATTTACATAATCACCGTGTATACTTTTTCATGAAATGTATGTATTTCCAACTATGATATCTTTGGTTTCCCAGAAAGTGCCATCTAAAAAACAATTTCTCCTCAAGATCCAGCAATACTTCAGATGTCCCTCCTGCAGACTGTGTTCTGGACGGTACTCTATTGTAGTAACGAGTGTTAGTTGAGTACTCACTATGCCAAAGGGAGGTAGTATTATTGTCTCCCATTAGCAGGCGGGAAAACCAAGCCTTTGAGGGGCTAAGCAACTTGTTCAGGGTTACGTGCCACTAAGCCGTGTGGCTGGAACTCTATAAGCCAGGGCTGTCTGAGTCCAGGGCCACTCTGCATTTGAGCACCCTCAATACTGTCTGAAAACTCTACCTCCCACAAGGCAGTCCAGGCAGGAATTTGCAGTCAAAGGATAATGGTACACAGCCTCCTTAACGGTGTCGCTGTGCTGATAATTGAGTGAGTATGGAGGAGGAAACACTTAGAGTCTGTTTCTAGGAATGGGCTGTTCCTCCCCTCTTGTAGAAAACTTCTCTGCTAGACAGAAACTCTTGTGGGATTGAATTACTTCTCCACTAAATTTTCTCCACCAAGCATAGTGCTTGTTGAAAGAACGCTAACCAAATGGCATCATTTTGCAGACTAGCTGCTATGCCTTGTTATTATTATTATCAGGATTCAATAAAAGTATTACGTGTATTACTTTCTATTAAGGTTTCTTCTTTGTAACATTTTCCCACAGTTTCATTTGAGAGTGGGGTTTTATTTTATTTTAGTATTTAAAAATAAAGCAACTCCCAAGTGTTAAGAAATGAAAAACATTTTTTTTTCTTCCCATGAGTCATGGTTGACAATAATGTCATTTAAAAGTTAGATTGTACAGGCATTTTAACACCCATAAATTATAGGGCTTATTTTGTGAGCTGGAGTGTTAAGACGTTTAAGATCCTGTCTTATATATTGGAGAGTTTATTAACATAATTATTATGTATACAAAACGATAAATTTTTTAACTTCAAAAAGTAAAATCTATTATTCACTAGATCTGCTCAAACAGTTGTTTTTTAAATAATACATTATTTACTGGATCTATGGTCCAAACAGATGTTGTTTTTAAAAATAATGCATTAAAATTAATCTATAAAAGATGTTTCCTGAAAGGTTTTAGTACTTCATGCTAGATAAAACAAATGCAATAGCACAGATTTTCACTTTAAGTAGATCTAAATTGAATGGATTAAAAAGTGAAATTATTTTTATGTTTAGGTCATTCAGAGGATGGTATAAATAGTAATTGTCATGTACCAAATGTGTATAGCTTCCAAGATATCCAGTAGATACTGTATTTGTGAGTCTTTCATTGCGTTTTGAGCAGTTCTCATGGGGGAATTAGGAGAACTTTGGTTCTCCATTAATGCTCAATAATTTCTAGGTACTACTTATGCTTTCCTTTTTTAATCTGCCTTTGAAGAATATACACATGCACAGGCTTGAGTGTAAATGTGCTTTCCCATGGGAGAAGCCAAAAATGGCACGTGGGAAAACGGAAATCCTCTTAGTTTTCAAAGGCCAGAGAGTGTGAAATGCATGTTCTTCCCTTTTCTCAGAAGTCAGTTTTGTTTTGAGTTAAAAGTGGCATAACATCAGTTCTTCAGCTTCATAGTTAGTAATACCAGGTATTTTGATAACTTTAGAGCAAAGTCTGAATTGGATTGATTGAAGCTAATAAGATAGCATACATTTGAGTCTTTGTGTGAAAATGTTACCATAAAGACTTTCCCCCCTTAAATAGCTTTATTGAGGAAAATTGATATACATTAAACTACACATATTTGAAATGTAAAATAGGGTAAGTTTTGATATCTGTCAAATCATCACTACATTCAAAATAATGAGCATATCCATCACCCCCAGAAGTCTCCTTGTGTCCTTCTGTAACCCGTCCCTCTCATTCCTTCCTCAGCCCTACATAATTGCAGATCTGCTTTCTGTTTCTATAAATTAGTTTTTATAAAAATGCAGTCATATGTCACAAATGTTTTTGCTCTAGCATCTTTCATTCACATAATTATTTTATAATTTGTATATGTTGTATATATCAATAATTCATCCTTTTTATTAAGTAACATTTGATTATGTGGATATACTGTGATTTATCCATCCATCAGTTCGCTGGACATTTGGGTTGTTTCCAGTCTTTGGTTATTACAGATAAAATTGCCATGAATTTTGTGTATAAGCTTTTGTACGGATGCATGTTTCAATTTCTCTTGGGTAAATATCATAGCAGTAGAATGGTTGGGTCATATGGTTGGGGAATGTTTACTTTTAAGAAACTGCCAATATATTTTCTAAGGTGGTTGTACCATTTTACATTCCCTCGACAGCGTATCTTTGTATTAGAGTTCCTTTCCTCCACATCCATGTCAATACTTGCTATAGGTCTGTCTTTGATCTTAGCCATTCTAGTGTGTATAGGTATCTCATTGAGCTTTAAAATAACTTTTGCTGGGGCGCCTGGGTGGCACAGCGGTTAAGCGTCTGCCTTCGGCTCAGGGCGTGATCCCGGCGTTCCGGGATCGAGCCCCACGTCAGGCTCCTCTGCTGAGAGCCTGCTTCTTCCTCTCCCACTCCCCCTGCTTGTGTTCCCTCTCTCGCTGACTGTCTCTATCTCTGTCAAATAAATCAATAAAATCTTTAAAAAAAAAAAAACTTTTGCAGATTGCTAACAAAGTCGAGCATCTGCCTTTTGTATATCTGTTATTTTAAGATTTTTATTTATTTGAGAGAGAGAGTGAGTGAGAGATAAAAGAGTGTGAGTGGGGGGAGGGAGAGGGAGAAGCAGACTCCCCTCTGAGCAGGGAGCCCAATGTGGGACTTGATGCCAGGACCCTGGGATCATGACCTCAGCCAAAGGCAGACACTTAACTGACTGAGCCACCCAGGTGTCCCTGTATATCTTTTTTGGGGGAGTGTTTGTTCATATCTTTTGTCTATTTTTAATTTTTTTCTTATTATTAAGTTTTGAAAGTTATATATCTGGGTAAAATTTTTTATCAGATATATTACTTGAAAATCTTAAATCACTGAGTTATAATTTGTTTTTTTTTTCAGTTTTCTTTTTTGTAACTTTTTTTTATCGTGGTAAAGTATACGTAAAGTTTACTGTTTAAACATTGTTTAAGTGGGGTGCCTTGCTAGCTCAGTCATTAGAGCATGAGATCTTGGGGTCAAGAGTTCGAGCCCCACATTGGGTGCAGAGATTACTATATTTTAAAAAAAAGTAAAAAAAAAAAAGAACATTAAGTATATAGTTTGGTGGCATTAAGTACATTCACATTGTCGTCGTCTTTTAACTCTATAGTTCAAAGTCTTAAAAAGCCCATCTGAGTATGAGCTCTCAGAGGGCAGATACTGAATCTTATTATCAGTTGTTTATTTCTAGAGTCCATGATATGCTTGGCACATAGTAGGTCCCCAATAAATATTCACTGAATAGACAAAATGTTTTAAGGTTTATAGTTGTTTTAAGTATAAGTTGGGATTTAACTTTAACAGAGACCAAAAAACAGTGGCTTATAAAGGTTAGAAATTAAGTTCTCTTGGGGCACCTGGGTGGCACAGCAATTAAGCGTCTGCCTTCGGCTCAGGGCGTGATCCCGGCGTTGTGGGATCGAGCCTCACATCGGGCTCCTCCGCTGGGAGCCTGCTTCTTCCTCTCCCACTCCCCCTCTTGTGTTCTCTCTCTCACTGGCTGTCTCTATCTCTGTCAAATAAATAAATAAAATCTTAAAAAAAAAAAGAAAAAAAATTAAGTTCTCTTTTACATAATAGTGCAGATATAAACAGTGCCATCTTGATTGATGACTCTACCATTTTGGGACTCCAGGCTCCTCTCTGGTTGTTTTGCTATCTTCCACATGATCTTTCTTCTTATAATGTTAGATAGGTACTCCAGCTTCTGCTAATTTGTCTGTATTCTGGTCAGCAGGAAGAGGTGATGGTAAGGGATGGTATACTCTTCCCATTTAAGTGCCTGACTTTCAAGGTGTACACATCACAGGGCACCTGGGCGGCTCAGTTGGTTAAGTGTCTGGCTCTTGATTTTGGGTCAGGCCATGATCTCAGGGTTGTAAGATCGAGCCCCCACATTGGGCTCTGTGCTTAGTGGGGAGTCTGCTTGGGATTCTTTCCCTCCATCTCCCTCTGTTCCTCTCTCTTTTTCAAATAAATAAATAAATAAATAAATAAATAAATAAATAAAATCTTTTAAAAAGTTGTACACATCACTTCTGCCTATATCCCATTAGCCAGAACCTGGTCATGTAGCCATAGCTCCCTGCGAGAGAGGCTGAGAAAGGTAGTTTTTGGCTGGGTGGTCATAAGCTCACAAATACTGCTATTATTATATTGACAGGGGAGGATAGATACCAGAGTGAGGGAGGCAATCAGCAGTCTGACAGTGCTCGTTCATATTTTGTGTAAGGTTACAGTTAATAGTTTAATTGGAGTTGAGGGTGTTTACCACTAATATTAAATATGCTCACTCAAAACTGGGAGGTTGAGAATTATAACACAACAAAGGTTCATAATTGATGTCATTGAATTTGATCTTTTTTCAGCACTGAAGCACGTTGTGGTGAGCACATACCTGAAATTTGTCATACAGATTGTGAAGCTGAGGCAGAAGCCAGAAACCCACCTTGCTAAGAGCATTCTACTTCATTCTTTGGGAAATGGGTTGACTTCAAGTTTTGGAGCAGTGTGGGAAAGCGACAGATTGGGGTCGAGGAAAGATAGTCTGGTGGCTCCCCATTGACTGTTGGATGAAATCCAAACACATTAGTATGGTTTACAAGGGGCCTGCCTTCTTGTTATTCCTCAGCTCCTGGTATCTACCTGTATCACCTGTGTTCTAGTCATACAGTTCCTCGACTCTTCCTTATTATTATTATGGGTTCCATATCTTCTAGCAACTCTGTTTGCCATTTCATTACCTTTTTAAAAATAGAAATTTGGAAGTGAAGAAAAGGAGAGAAAGGACCCATAAATTGGAGGAGTGAGCCTACTTAGATCCACCTTTCTATCTCTGGCATTTATTAAGTGCTCTGGTCTTCCGGGAAGTAGGTAAGGTGCTTTTCACTGGTCACCTCTGCTCATCCTCACTGCACCTAGTTAGGGATATATTATTATCCATATTTTACAGACGAAGAACCGAGGTGGTTAGATGACTTTACTTCAAGTTGCAACATTCAGAAACTTGGCAGGACCAGGTATGTTGGCTGACTTCTGAGCCTGGGTTTTTCCTCCCACATCTTGTTCTTTGAGAGGAAGGCCTGCTCTTGGGCTTAGGATGAGGATTCGTAACTGCAGTAATATCAAGACGCTATGGAATGTCCATGAGCTTCAGAGTCTGGTCTGAGTTACATTTGCTGGGCGTGTGCCCACTGAGAGCTTTTACCTGGATTACCAGTGAGATGACCCACCTCACTGACTTACGTTGGGGAAAACTGGGGCAGGGGGAGGGAGAAGATTTGTTTCAGTTTTAACCAGTTGGAATGAGTTCAGCTTTGACTCCTGCAAATGAATGCTTCAGGGTAATGTGAATTGAGCAGTATTAAAAATGTGCATTTCTCTCATCCTGAGGATCTTCCATTAATCCACTAGATGGAGCACATGGTTTGAATATATGTCATGATTTGATGTTGGAAGAAAAGATATGGTCTTCACTGATACTGCAGACCCCTGAAGTTGGCCACACATTTTGATCTGTGGATTTGTTTGTTTGTTTTTTTCCTATATAAGCATTTCTTTTACTTCGTACTTCTGTGGGTCAGGAATGTATGAGGTTCTTTGGGGGCCTGACAGAGGGGCCTCGAAGTAGAGTAGAAAGAGGTCTAACCTGGAAGTCTGCAGATGAGGGACTGGATACCCAGTACTCTGTGACTTTGGTTGTCTTTAATCATCTTTGAGCCTTAGCATCTTCACTTGTGACATTGTTGTACTAGGTGATGATATGTAATATGTACCTTATAGATGTTGGGTAGATGGTGTCTTTCGTGCCATCCCTTTAAGGGATGGACATGCCAGCTCCCATTTTGCCTGACTGAACCTGCAGTCACAGCCAGTGTCTATAAAGTGGAGAACGGATCAAATGGCAGGACCCAAAGTGACCTTTGATGTCATTTAAGTTCAGTTAATTGCAATGCTTCTGTCGCTCACTGGCATTTTCGCTCCTGTGTGAGCATACCCGCTCCTTTGTGAGCATACCCTGGGGCTACAGTTTCATTTCCTCCCAAATAACCTCTTCTGTCTTAGGGTAACACTGGTGATTAGGGAATTTTTTTTTACTATCAGTCCCCATGTTCCTTCCAGAGCAGCCAGGATCTTGTAATCTAATCTGCTTTCCTTATTCAGATTTTCTGTTTAGAGCCAAGATGGAACATTTATCTTTGCCTTCTTTACTGCTGGGCCTAGCTGAATTAAATGATCTATCTATAAGAAACCATGCAGCATAAGGATGTACCTTGATCTCCCGGTGACCTCCAGCCAGTGACCTACACTGGTGACTGATGGGTTAAAAGAAGGAAATGCATCATTAGTTTTTCCCAGGAAATAGTAAATCATCAAGACATTTCTTTGGTTACATAATAGATGTAACCAATCTGTTGGTTATTACGAAGTTAAGAAGCATGTCTTCCCAGAAAGTGGCCTTGAGTTTGTTCATTTGTGGAAGTCAGAGGATTCTCATCTCTCCCACCCATCAGGGGTGTGTCCTAAGCAGGTGGCTGCGACACCAGCTCTTGAATTCTCTGTGGTTTTCATCAGGAACGGTAGGAAGGAAGGAATCACCTTCCATACAAGTCAGGGTTTTATGTTGTGAGTAGAACATGAAGCAGACCCTTCAAATGGAGACTTTCCATTAGCTGTGCATGAACCACCTTTGCTATTTTAGAAGTTTTGGTGGGGCCCTGGGATGATAAAAATTATATCTGGCTGCTTACTAAGCATCTTCTTGGATGCTCTTTGGCTCTGGAGTATGTACCTCCCTTTTCAGTTGATGAAAAGGACCTAGCCCCAGCTCCTCCTCTTCCCAAGTAGAAGACCAGATCTATTTTAAGGAATAAATATAACCAAATAAAGCACTGGAAAATCATGTGTTCTTTCAAAGTATTACATTTATAAATACCTTACAGCTTTTAATTCCTCTGTGTAATCAGCATTATTATTCATTTATTATTATTATTATTTTTATTATTATTATTTTTAGAGAGAGAGCATGTGGGAGTGGGGTAGGGAAGGGTTAGAGGGAAAGGGAGAGAGAGAATCTCAAGTAGGCCCCACGCCAAGTACAGAGCCCGATAGGGGGCTCGGTCTCAGACCCTGAGATCATGGCCTGAGCTGAAATCAAGAGTCAGACGCTTAACCAACTGAGCCACCCAGGCACCCCATCAACATTATTATTAATGGAGTTTGACATGCTGGAAAGAGCAGGGACTTAGAAGTCAGGGAGCCTTGGTTCATATTCTACATATCAGCTGTGTGACTTTGGTCAAGTTAGTTTACTTCTCTGAGCCTTGGTCTTACCATCTGTAATGGGAGAATCACAGAGGCAACCCACTCTATGGCTTAATGAATTCCTGGATAACATTTGAAATAATGTCTGTTAAATTCTGCTTTTATTTCCCTTAAGAACAATGTTACAAATTGGGGTTCTATTGCAGAAAATATTTTTATTAAAAATTAATGAAGGCATCAAATATTATATTTTTAAGTTGTAGTAATAAGTACTTTTAAAAACATCAATTATGAAAAAAATATTTATCTTAAAATCTATGTTATCATTATATTCCTTTTTGAGATATTCTAGATGGATTTTTTGGGGAAGAGTCTTCTTAAAATATAAATACCCTGAACTTTGGGCTAAAGAATAGTTCTTTTTTTTTTTAATGTTTTTTTATTATATTATGTTAGTCACCATACAGTACATTCCTGGTTTTTGATGTAGAAGTTTGGTGATTCATTAGTTGCGTATAACACCCAGTGCACCATGCAATACGTGCCCTCCTTACTACCCATCACCAGCCTATCCCATTCCTCCACCTCCCTCCCCTCTGAAGCCCTCAGTTTGTTTCTCAGAGTCCATAGTCTCTCATGCTTCATTCCCCCTTCTGATTACCCCCCTTTTTTTTATCCCTTTCTTCCCCTACCGATCATCCTAGTTCTTATGTTCCATAGATGAGAGAAATCATATGATAATTGTCTTTCTCTGCTTGACTTATTTCACTTAGCATTATCTCTTCCAGTGCCGTCCATGTTGCAGCAAACGTTGAGAAATCGTTCTTTTTGATAGCTGAGTAATATTCCACTGTATATATGGACCACACCTTCTTAATCCAGTCATCTATTGAAGGGCATCTCGGCTCNATCTGTAGTATCATTTGCAAATATCTTCTCCCATTCCTTGGGCTGCCTCTTAGTTTTTTTGACTGTTTTCTTGGCTGTACAGAAGCTTTTTATCTTGATGAAGTCCCACAAGTTCATTTTATCTTTTGTTTCTCTTGCCTTTGGAGATGTGTCATGAAAAAGGTTGCTGTGGCCGATGTCGTAGAGGTTGCTGCCTGTGTTCTCCTCTATGATTTTGATGGATTCCTGTCTCACATTGAGGTCTTTCATCCATTTGGAGTTTATTTTTGTGTATGGTGTGAGAGAGTTGTCAAGTTTCATTCTTTTGCATGTAGCTGTCCAATTTTCGCAGCACCATTTATTGAAGAGACTGTCTTTTTTCCACTGGATGTTTTTTCCTGCTTTATCAAAGATTAGTTGCCCAAAGAGCCGAGGGTCCATTTCTAGGTTCTCTATCCTGTTCCATTGGTCTATGTATCTGTTTTTGTGCCAGTACCATGCTGTCTTTGTGATCACAGCTTTGTAGTACAGCTCGAAATCCGGCATTGTGATGCCCCCAGCTTTGTTTTTCCTTTTCAACAATTCCTTGGCGATTCGGGGCCTTTTCTGGTTCCATACAAATTTAAGGGCTATTTGTTCCAGTTCTTTGAAAAATGTCATTGGTATTTTGATCAAGATCATTGGTATTTTGATCGGGGTAGGAATAGTTCTTTGTAGCAAGCATAGACATCATTCAGGAATAAACAAATGTATTCAAAATCTAAGCCATTCATTTTAAGAAAAATTATTTGCCTGTCCAAATGCCTAGTCTAATGGAGGGAGTGTTTCTATCTTTAGAAATCCCTTACTTTTACATTGTGATGATACCTGATTTCAAGTATAATTTCAGTGACATTTGTATTTTGTTGTATAGGTTACCTATGGTCAGTCTTTGCTGTTTTGTAATGAGGCATCATCAGCCTGTCTTCCCTAGCAATGTCATTGTCACTATTAAGAGGCATTCTTTAAAAAAAAATTCACATGAGGGAATATTCTCAGCTTCAAAACAGTATCTTCCTCTTTAATGACATTAGCTAGATGTGAATGCTGGTGCTATCCCATTTGTTCAGTTTTGAACAAAACATCTTTCACTCAAGCTGGGCATGCCTTTAATGCTGTATACCAAGACCTTTTCATAAGCATTTGAGAAAGATAATTCTGTTTGCTGAAATGGTTTGGTCCTTGGGCATGCTGTATTTATCACATGCAATTATATGTGTGTCTAGACACAAACGTTTCATTTTACTTATCAGTGCATTGTGGTTTCTTATCATGATTTATTTCATTTGCCTGTGACACTAGATTTTCTTCAAATAGTTTCCCTAGTCTTTTGTTTCACAGCTTCATTGAGGTATAATTTCATGCCATAAAGTTCAGTCTAAATTCAAATGTTCAGACTGAGGGTTGCTGGAGGGAAGAGGGGAGAGGGTTTGGGGTCACTGGATGATGGATATTAAGGAGGGCACGTGATGTAATGAGCACTGGGTGTTATATAAGACTAATGAATCACTGAACTCTACCTCTGAAACTAATAATATACTATATGTTAGTTGAGTTTAAATTAGAAAAAATTTTTAAATGTTCAATTCAACAAGTTTCAGTAAGTTTGCACATCCACACAATCATCACCATGATCCAATTATAGAACATTTCTGTCACCCCCAAAAGAAATCTCCTGCCCATTTCCAGTTCTCACCTCTAGCTCTAGGCAACCACTGATCTATTTTCTGTCTCTATAGATTTACTATTTCTGAACAGTTATAAATGGAATCATACAATATGTGCTTTTGGGTCCGGCTCCTTTTTACTTAGCTAATTATTTTTTGAGGTTCATCCCTGCTGTAGCATGTGTCAGTACTTCCTTCCTTTTTATTGCCAAATAGTATTCCATTCTGTTGTCTGGATAAAACACATTTAGTTTATCCAGTCACCAGTTGATGGACATTTGAGTTGTTTCCACTTTCTGGTTCTTGTGAATAATGTTGTGAACATTTGGATGCATCTCTGTGTGGCCGTGTGCTTTCATTTTTCTTGGGTGGATACTTAGGAGTGGAACTGCTAGGTTATATGGTTACTCTTTGTTTAACATTTTTAGGCACTGTTCAACTGTTTGCCAGAGTCGCTCTACCAGCAATATATTAGGGTTCCAATTATTCCACAGCCTTGCAACACTCAGTATGGCCAGTCTTAAGATTGTAGCCATCCTATTAGATGTGTAGTGGGATCTCACTAAGTTTTAATTTGCATTTCCCTAATAATGTTGAACATTTTTTGTGTGCTTATTGGCTGTTCTCATTCTTTGGTGATCCTAGTCTTTTAAAACTGTTGAGACCCTAGTATAGTATAATAGGGTCCAGCCAGGAAACAGAAATCGCACCAGTTATTTTAACAGAGAGAAATAAGTATAAAGAATTGCTGTTAAGTATAAAGTTGTTAAATCAGGGGGCATCTGGGTGGCTCAGTCGGTTAAGAATCTGCCTTCGGCTCAGGTCATGATCCCCGGGTGCTGGGATCAAGTCCTGAATTGGGCTCCTTCCTCATCGGGAGCCTGCTTCTCTCTCTTCCTGCTTCTCCCTCTGCCTGCTGCTCCCCCTGCTTGTGCACTCTCTCTCCCTTTCTCTCTCTCTCTCTCTCTCTGTGTGACAAATAAATAAAATCTTAAAAAAAATAAAGTTGTTAAGTCGGTAATTAAAAAGGTAAAAGAACATTACCATATCATAGAGGTAGTGGCTGCAGGAAGCAGCCTTGTGTCCTGGGATTGGGGGGGGGACCAAGAGATGAGATTGTGTTACAAAATCTTAGAAGCTTGGAGGGGGTGCCCACAGAGCTGAAACCAAGACCTCTGAGGAGTGGGGGCTGGGCAGCTGGCCTTGCTTTCTGAGGGGGTTGTGATGAGGATGGGTCTGTAAGTGCTGGGAAAACAGCAGACGTGATTCAGGTGCTTCATGGGAAGGAACTGCTCCTGCCAGGGTGCAGGAGCGTTGCAGGGGGACTTGAGGAACCAAAGCCCCAGGAAGCAGGCACCAAGGAGCAAGCTCCCTTTCCTCCCTGAGCTTTGCATCTCTCTCTAGTGCCCCCTGGTGGTGAGCCCAACAGGGAGCCTGCTGGTAAAGTGGAAATGTATTCCCGGCTACCATCAGGGAGCTGAGTGTGGAAGGCTGCGACTGGAGCTGGGAGACTATAGCTTAATAACTGGCACAGCCGACCCCGTTGACTACTCAGCAAGCAGACTGACCCCCTCCACATATCTGAACAACCATACAACAAGCACAACTATGTTTCAGCCTAACAGAACACAGATATCCTTCAGTCAAAGGAAGGTGTTCTCACTAGCTCCTCAAAACAAAAAGTCACAACATCTCATTAACCATTGTTATCTGTCTTTGGGGGAAGGTCAAGTTTCCATTTTTGGACTTTGTTCATTAATCCTAAAATTCATTAATCCTAAAATTCAGTTGCAATCTTGCAGGAATGTATGCTACCCAAAGTCTAAATTGTAGAGTCAAGTTTCAACAACAATGCTGTATAAACTAATAGGAGAAGAAGGAGAAGGAATTGCTTCCCCCCTTCCCCAACCCCCAGACAGCAAGCAAGAGGGAGATAGGCAATGCTGTTGCAGGGTTTACTTCTCTAACTGGCTATTTGGCAGTAGTTGGTATTTATATCTTCATTCTCCTATTTCTCCTATTACTCATTCCATGTTTCCTTTGCCCCCGGTGAGGACCTCAACTGATTAGAACTCTTCACCTGACTTCCTGAATTCTCAGTGGTCCCACCTTTCTTTTGATTGCTGTGGTTTTTTATGAACTTGTACTAGTAGAGGTGGAAGTGCTAAGAGATGCCCTGAAGAACCGCCCTGGATTTCTGACTCTTTGGAGGCAGCAACCTAGTTTCCTCTTACCCCATCTGGTAGAGTCTTCTCCTCTTTTGCCTCTTGGTTCAGTGGCGTAAGGAGCCTCCAAATGGCCAGGTGGCAGTCTGACCTTCTGATTCATTGTACACTGTGGCCCCCATTAATGAAAGCATTCTTCCGTTTAAAGCCAGGATCTCCATACCAGCAGGGATGGAGTGTGTTATTAGGGCAATAGAGTGGGGTCCCTCCGAATTCAGTCCCTTGATTCCTGGACGAGTGTCTTCTGACGTGGGGAGAGATAGCTGATTGAGAGTATATGCTGCATGTGTGAGATAGAACAGCATTATTTCAGAGTGTTGTTTTACCAGTGCCCTCTTCAGTAGGCCATTCCATTCTTCTCGTGGGCCAGCTGCTGGTGGGTAATGAGAGTGTGTGGTGAGACTGGTGAATTCCAAGTGCTGATACACTGTATGTAGTAACTGGTACATGTGGTTTTTTCAGACTGCAGGCCATGAGCCATAGTGGTCCTGAAAACGGTTTAGTGGGCTATGTCTGGTTTCCTCCCCTTTCCCTTCTTCCTTTCCCTCCAGTGAGCTAGAATAGACTAGAGAAGCTGGAATAGACAATAATAGAGTGTAATACATGTGGTATGGGTACGTATATTTTTGGGAAAGCTTGGAAACCTATTGGTCTAAGGAGACATTTGAACTTGTGGGGGTGCTTATCTCTAACCCCCCATGGTTTATCAGTCCTACTCCACATGATGTCAGTGTTGTTTGTAGTCCTTCAGTGGTCCTATGAGGATGGGTTTCTTTGGAAATCTTGTTTACTTGTAACAAGGTCAAGGGATGGCAATCACGAGTGAGATCACTTACAAAACTTAACTTTCAGAGTTGTTAAGAAGATGAATTGAGACCTCGTGACTGAATTCTGTGTCAGTGTCTGCCATGTTGTTAGATGTTAAGTCCATGTAACGTACTCTGTTAAGGATGTGCCCAGTACTCTTTATACAATGTTTTCCTTTAAATTTTACATTAAAATTTGCATTTGAAATGTTAATCAATATAGTTCAGGTGACTGGAATGACCTAAATAGAGCCTATGTTTTGATTCTTTGGTTCTATGATTTGAATAAAATTTCAGAATCTCCTGTTAATGTTCTCTCTTTTCATCCCTCTTCTGACTTTTTCTCTACCTGCTATTTTTTTTCTTGGATTTTGAGAGCCTTGTGGCTAAAGCAGAGATGAAAATTTTGTGGGAAAAAAATCTGTAAAATAAATTTCTTTATTTTTGGAATAAATGAATTGGGATAAATGGCCCAGCCCTCAGACTCAGACCTTGCAACAAAATGAATGAGCCAAAGTTAGAGAGCAGACAAAAGATTTCCCTTAAGTGCTCTGTAAATTTAAAGCAGAATAGCTTGCTTGCTGAAGAAATCATCTTACCATTATCTTCTGTACTTTTGGGAATTTGCCATTTTGGAAAGATAACTGTGTTAAGGGTATAGTGCCTTCAAGAGAAAGTCACCTTTTTATAGGTGTGCCCCTGATAGGTCCTGTGTTTTTTATAAACAGCGTTATTGAAATATAATTCACATACTATACAATTCACCCATTTAAAGTGTACCATCCAGTGGTTTTCAGTATATTCACGGTGTTGTGTATCCATCACCATGATTAATTTTAGAATGCTTTTATTACCCCTCAGTGTAACTCTGTCACTCTCATATTCCATCTTACTCACTGCCTAGCCCCAGGCAACCACTGATCTACTTTCTGTCTCTGTAGGTTTGCCTGTTCTGGACATTTCATACCAACAGAATCCTATGATATGTGAGCCTTCATGACTGGCTTCCTTCACTTAACATAGTATTTTCAAGATTCATCCACATTGTAGCATGTATCAGTACTTCATTTCTTTTTATTGCTGAGTAATATTCCATTGTATGGATAGACCACATCTTGTTTATCCATTCATTAGTTGACGGACATTTGGGTTGTTTCCGCTTTGGAGCTGTTATGAAGAATACTGTTAAGAACATTCATGTACAAGTTTTTGTGTGGACATATATTTTCAACTCTCTTGGGTATATAGCTAGGAGTGGAATTGTTGGATCATGTGGTAACTCTGTATTTAACTGTTTGAGGAATCGCCAGCTTGGTTTCCCAAGCAGCTGCCCTATTTTTCATTCCCACCGACGTTGTATGAGCAATCTGATTTCTCCCCCTCCTCACCAACACTTGTCATTATGTTTTTGTTTTAGCCATCCTTGTAGGTATGAAGTGCTGTCTGGTGGTTTTGATTTATACTTCTCTGATGACTTTTCATTTGCTTATTGGCCATTCGTAGATCTTCTTTGGGTCCTGTTTTTAGGTGGCATGGAGGGATGGCGATATCTCCAATCTGTCCAGTTCTTAGGTGGAGAGTAGTTTCCCTGAAAAGTTTCTCACCTCTCTGAGTGAAATTCACTTACTCATCTGGAGATGTTTATTCGAAATAACATTCTTTTAAAACACAGTTACAGTTAAGTCGTAACCCAACGAGAGGCTGTATATAAAAGTGTACCTTAGGAAGTCCTAAATTTTGTGTCTCTGTAAAAAGAAATAAAACACTCGTGAGGGCTCAGAGGATAGAGTTTTCTGAGCCTTGTAAGCAGGACATAAGTCTAGTTCTGTCTGACTTGACAAGAAGCCTAGACAAGGGAGTACATATTTTACTTTGAGTCTGTTTACTCGGGCTTTTCAAAGCCATAGGAATATTTTGAAAAGTTGGATTTTCCTTCCTATAATTTGGGGAGGTAAACTTTGCAGTGTCTTTATTTCTTATTATTTACCTTTTGATTAATCTAACTGAAAGTCTGACTATATTGAAATAGTTTTTAAAATGGCAAACTCAGATTTTTATGTTTAATTTTCCCTTTTTACCCTCAAGAAAGCTTTATTTGTGTCTGAGACAGTATTTCTGTCTTGACACAATGACAGCAAAAGATTTAAAATATTCAGGCGCTAAAATGTGAGAATACAAGTAATTGAGGTGGTAGAATCCAAATTTTAGTCTTTCTCTTCCCATACAAGAACAACTTTCCCACAGCTGTAACTCCGTATTTGAAGCACATACACTGTTTCATGAGTGCGTTTGTACACCAGTGACGCTGTGCGTCTTTTCAGTTGTTTAAATTCCGTATACCTTGCCGCTAAGTGATCTTTTCAGATATTTACCTAAAGTAGAATTTCCTTGGAAGAGGCTGGTGGAGGCCAAGAGGAGGTCACTGTGAGTTATGACGTCCGTGTGCCATTGTGAGTTTGCTTGCCTTCCTTGTTGTGTTTCACTCAGTGTCTCATCTGCAGTTGGATGTTGGTGCTTAACTGCGTTCATGGCGACCTGCGCCATCATCGGCCTCCCTCCACTGAGTGCCCATCCCCAGCCGGTGTTTTCAGTGAGGAGATAAAGCTTTGCACCCAGGGGAGCTCTTCTGGCAGCTTCTCATACTTGACAGGATCAACATTTATGGATTTATTGGTTTTTCTTCAAAGAACCGAACTTCGTGAGAAATTATGATTTTGCTCCGTAATGTCCCATAGTGGTAGTTGAAATTCTTACTTTGCCTGCAGCTTCCTGAGCTGAGGGATAAATCAGAACCTGGAAACTCTGTTGGTTCTCTCATTTCGTATTTCTCGATGAAAGAAGTGGGAGGTCTATGAATCGGGAATTTGAATCTCAGCTCTCTTGTTTCTGTGACGATATGTAGCTGGAAGGGTTTTTCTGTAGGGGTTTTCCATTATCAAGTGGAATGAGGAAATAGAATATAAATACGAAGTCTATTCCTTGGGCTTTTCTGCCCTTTGTGCGGGCCAGGGTCAGACAAGGGGAGACTAGTACTGATTTCTGTTATTTCACTTGTTCCTCGAAGTCACGGGAAAGCAGTCTAGTAACTACTTTGTGTGTGGGTTTTGTTTTTTTTTATAGCAGTAAGATGTATATGACATAAAACTAGCCATTTTAACTATTTTTAAATATTCAGTTCAGTGGCATTAAGTACATTCACAATCTGGTTCACCATCCATGTCTGCCATTCATCTCCAGACCATTTTCATCATCCCAAACTGAAACTGTACCTATTAAATAATAATTCATCATTCCCCTTACCCCCAGCCCCTGGTAACCACCATTTTGTTTTCTGTCTTCTTGAATGCATCCATTCTAGTTGTGTCGTTTAAGTAGAATCATACAGTATTTGTTCCTTTGTGTCTGGCTTATTTCACTGAACATAATGTCCTCAGGGTTTATCCATGCTGTAGCAGGTGACAGGATGTCCTTCCTTTTTAAGGCTGAATAATATCCCATTGTATGTACATAGCACATTCTGTCTATTCATTTGTTGATGGACACTTATGTTACTTCCACCTCTTGATTATTTGAATAATGCTGCTGTGAACATGGGTATACAAATATCTCTTCAAAACTCTGCTTTCAGTTCTTTTGGGTATCTACTCAGAAGTGAGATTGCTGGATCATGTAATTCTTCATTTATTTTTGTGAGGAATCACCATACTCTTTTTCACAGTGGCTGCACCATTTTATATTCCTACTAGCAAGTAAGTTCGTTTTCTTAACCCCAACTTTTCTTCCTTTAGGAGTTCCGTTTTATTTTAAAAGCTGTTTAACTCAGTCTCCTGCCTGTAAAAGGAAGATTCTCTAATTTCTTTTGAGAGACTCTGGTCGTCTGTGGGTGGTCACTGCCCTCAGTTCTGTGGAGCCAGTCCGTTTGCTTCCCCTCCTCCTTTGTCCCTCCGTGTACGTGCCAGGTGTTCAGAGCACCACTTGGGGACTGCTTGCCTCCCTGATATTCTAGCACCAACATGGAGACACCTGTGTAACTTTGTGTTCTCTGCTTTGGGGAACATTTAAATACCACTGTTAGCAGCAGACTTGGCTCAAATATTTTATGTGGTTATGACTTTAGAGATACATTTTTAGCAAAATTAGTTTGTTTCACCAAGCTCTGGGGGGGGGGATCTAAAATTCCTGTCTGTGCCATTGTCCCCACCTGCCATCTCTGTTCATCTCAAGGTAACTGGTAGTGGCATTTCCAAGTCTTTTGCGGTGGGGATGGTAAATGATGAATAAATTTGGATATGCTATAAGTCAACCTTCTCTTCCACAATCAAATTTTGAGGTTTATGTTCCTAAAATACACAATGGTAGGAGAGTTCACCTTTTCCTTATGTTTAAAAAGATCCTTATGCATGTAATAATACTTAATTTCCCTTACTTAAAACAAAACAAAACAAACTTTTCCTAATGGTCATTGCTAAAACCTCCACTTCTCTTCACCAACCATCTTAACTCCCTTTTCTTGTTCTACAATGCTCCCATTTCTCTCTTTGAATCATTTTTATTTTACTAATATAAGTAATTTGTAGTTTGAACTTATTAGATCTTAAATTCTCATACGTGTGAGTTTTGTGTAAGAAATGGTTGTATTTTTAGAAAAACTATCTCACTTTATAACAGGGAAGAAAAAAATTAAATTTGGGGCCGAGATAGAGGAGACCAACATTTATTGGACATGTGGTATGAACCAGGCCCCATGCTAGACACTCTACTTACCTTTGATTATACTGATTGAATATAAAATGAATAAGGAGTTGACAGGCCAACTTAGATAAGGTTTCTTTGTTCAGCAGTATTCACTGGCATTGAGAAATGTAGTATGGACTGTCAGGGATGAAAATAAACTCTCCTTATGGACTGGACACCCTAATGGCACTTATATAGAATGTGATGTATTATTATTATTATCCAAGATCTTCATTTCAGTCACTGCAGAATGGACAGAATTCCATTTCCTTCCTGGCCTTCTAAGGTAGGACCCAAGGTCTGACCTAGGTAGAAGGCTTAAATCTGTTTGGGATAGAATGTTACTTCTGGTTTGTAGTTCTAGATTTTTTAGCTTCAGATTCTAATTTATGCACACTTTTCTGAGAGAGTATAAAGTCTACTAGTCAAACTAATTTGATCTTTAGAACATACTTAAAACAGAAAGACAGTTGGCAAGGAGAAAGCTGCAAATGAGAGTGGCAGCTCTGGATAGATATGCTTTGGGCGGGGCGGGGGGGGATGGTTTCCAAAGCTTGAGACCTTTTTGCTGTGGTCTCTGTCGCTTAATGGCTTAGGTTTGTTGTGACCCCTGAGTGGGGCAGCAAGTCTTACCCTAAACGTACTGTCTGTACAGGCTTTCTGGTGGTTTGTACAGCATGGAGCCCCTTTCCTAGGTTAAAATGCACACCCTGAGGGCAGCCCCAGGTGCCTCCCAGGGTCTGTGGTTTGTGTATTCCTGTGAAGTGGGGCCAGAGAAGCAATCCAAATTGTAAATTCATTAAGCAAGGTGGCTGTTTTGAGCTACTCAGTAAGTCCTTTGTGAAGTATAAGACAATTGTTACTGACATGTTTATAGCAATTTCTTGGTTGAGTTCTCACCTATTTATTTGAACTTGACAGCCTTCCAGGGTGGGCAGAGTAGATTCTGTCTTTTCCCTTCTCCTGTTTTTAAAAACAGTGTTATTGAGATATAATTCACTGTTGGGGCCACTCCATAGAAACAGGGTGGACCCTCCTTCTGCCCCCTCACACCCCAGATTTGCTTTGGATGTTGAGACTAATGACATCGTATTCACGAGGAGGGTGTGAAGAGGTTAATTCCTCATGTAATGAAGCTCTCTGAGGAGAGCAGGGCAGCTCCCAAGCAGGTCCTGAGCCTCGTTTGGGGGTTCTGTGGTGGTTCGTGGGTGGGGCCAGGGTGAGGGTTGCTGAGTGGTTTGAATTTCCTCCTGGGATCAAGGGAGGGAGCCACCTGGAACGTCCTTTCAGTTTGGCCAGATGTGGGACAGAAGGGGAAAGAAGAGGGGGAAGGCTTAAAGCTGTCAGTAGTAAAATGTAAATAGTGGAGTCAGGCTCTTTATTCACAAACTGTAGAACTCACATGTTTAAAATGTCAATCCAGTGGTTTTTAGTTTATTCACAGACTATATACTGTGTACAGATAGCATATATGTTAGAAACACTCCAATTTCTGAACATTTTTATTACTCCTAAAAGAAGTTTTGTGCCCGTTTAGCAATCACTCCCCATTTCCTGGCAACTACGAATCTACTTTCAATCCCTGTGGATTTGCCTATTCTGGACATTTCATTTAAATAGAATCATATAAGATGAGGTCTTTTGTGACTGGCTTCTTTCATGCCGCATAACATTCCAGGTTCCTCCGAAGTGTAGTATGCATCACTACTTCATTCCTTTTTATGGCCTCAAAATATGACATTGTGTGGACATACCATCCCAGTTTGTCATATTAAAAGATGATTGATTTTCAACATCTGAGGGTGAGGCAGTGATAGGAAAGTCGGGTACCCTTATTAACAGGGGAGGAAGACATGGGCTTGGGGCTCAAGACTCAAGACAGAGTCAAGGGAGGATATCCAGTCTTGGGAATTGTGAAAATTAGAGGTCATATTTAAAGATAAGAGCGTGAATGTCATCTCCAAATTGAAATACATACTTTGTAGGTGGTTGAACTGGTTGCCAATAGATACCATCCATCCCCATGTCCTCTGATGGAATTCATGGTAATTATCCTTGTAGACTAATCCGAGATCATTCTGATGCAGAAAAATCAGTGAAACCAAATACACATTTGAATGATTCATTTTTGTCATGCTTCTATTAGCATGAAACCCATTTTTGGCCTTGTTGAATCCTTTGCTCTAAATATTTTCTGTTGTTTTTCTTGCCCACTAATTTTGGTGGTTGGAAAATCATTAACATTTAAAATTGATACAAGTTGCTTAAATGCTTATTAGTAGGTCCCTAGGAAACATTTCTTTTTTCTCTCTGAATGATTGTTAGGAAGTTGTTCCATTCTGCCTCACTGTTTTAAATATTAACTTGGGAGTTTTTAAACTAATTCGATTAGAATATACTAGCAGCTTCAAATTTTGCTTGGTTATTTATCATTTATAATCCTTTGTAAAATTCAAACATAATCTTTTGTATCTCAAATGATACTCCCTGGCTTCTGCACCCAGGATGTCTAAAATAGGTAATAACAATAAATTACATTTTAGTTTCTAGGTACCATCTTTATTTAAATTCAGTGAACTATTATTTTTTTAAGTTGTTTTCTTTGCAGTGCAGAAGTTAAGATAGATGGTGAGCGTTTGGAATTCTCAAGACAGATAATTTAACCCATGTGTTGGGTGTTTTATAGTCTACAATATTGTGTTTCCATGTTAATTATCTGCCAGCATTGTGATGTCACATGAAGACGTGGCTCTTCTGATGTCAGGACTTGCGTGTAGTCTTGAACATTGTAGTTCTGTTTTAACAGAGTTGCTGTTCTGAAGCTGAATGCTCTAGACCACAGATGGTTACTCTGTTTTTTTTTCCTGTGGCCGGGAATCTCTACTCCTTTGATCTCTGTGGCTGTTAGATAAACCTTGCATAAAAATGCAGGAGAAAGCAGAAGCCTAGGTTTTTGCTTATCTCTGAGGCCTAATAGGTAAACTAGCCATAAGAACCAGAAATTTTGGGATTATGTGACTACGTGGTATCCTCTAAAGATCAACTTTTATTACATTATACAGGTTTCCATTAACCAGTTCACAGGTACTCAATCATTATAATTCACCCTAACTTTGAAATCTGTAGGTAGAAAATGAAAACCATCTGTTGCCTTATGAAATAAGGAAGAATTCAGAACAGATCTTAAAAGGGCAGTAACTTTTTTCTAGATGCATATTATGGGTGGGAGGGGTCTCCCTGTGTTCATCATAGTCGTTTTACGTAATTTACTTTTCATTTTTTAGAAGGAAAATCCAGGAATCAACTTAGTATTCTCTCAGTGACATGCTTCCCTATTAGCCATCACCAAAGACACACATGGGTAGGATAGTATTACTGAGTTCATTCTGTAGTGGAAGGACCTGGATTACTTATGCATCCCAAATAAAAACCTTGTTGACTGTGGGACTTCAGTGTGTGTTCACCATCCCGTCATACAGCCCTGCTTCAGAAGGTGTGTGTCCAGCCCCATCGGGTCACCCTTTATGCATGTTCTCATTTGCATCTTCGGGTACCAGACTTGGGAGGACCCTATTAAGCAGTGCAAACTTGCTAGCCCTCTCTCTGGCAGAGTGGAAGTGGGCAGAAGTCAAGATTGACACAGCAATTTTGTGTTCCCCTGTGATTTGCTGTCAGCAAGCTGTTACCCACACATGCAAAAGGTTGTTTGAAGTGGGCTTATACATGTTTCCATAGCAGCAGTCATCTTAGTGATTTCTCTCATTTTTGGGCTTTTTTTTTTTTTCCCTTTTGCTTCTCTCTTCCTCGCGGATGCAGGATTAAACAAACAGCATATTTAGGTCAAGGAAAGAGATGTTTGCTAATATAGATGCTGGGCTAAGCATTCTGGGAGAGTGATTCCTTGCAGCAGATGAACATTCTTTGTGCCTTCCAGCAGCATCTGCAGCAGGGTGGCTGTCTGGCACCATTTTTTCATTTTGGGCATGTTCTGAGATTCAGAACAATCCTAAGCAAATCACAGGAGCCGGCAGTTTTCCAGTAACCACATGTAAATCTTCGGCTTATTTGTTCTCTGGTATGAACAGAGAAGCAATCTACTGGAAAAACGATACTTTAAAGATTTTGGTGCATCCGAGGTGTGTCATCTGGTTTTTGCACCACCCCTCCTGTTTGACACTCGGAGCTGGGATTTTTTTTTTTTTTTTTTTTGTCAGGCAGTTGGGCAGGAGCAGTTTCTAGTGCAACAGCTCGAAGCTTCCCTTCTGTTCTGGTGCCGGCAACTGCCTGTCACGAAGATGGTACAGTGGGAGCCTGCTCAGGAGAGCCAAGGAAGATGATGTGGAAATGGAGTGGAGATTGCTAGAAATCTGAACATCCGCACCTTGGGGATGGGTTGCACTACTAGTGTGATTCTGTTTAAAGGCATCCGCACCGTTTTTGAACGAAACTGTGCTTATATGTGCAAACAGCAAGGAGAGAATAATGCCCTTGAATATACAGCATACCATTGGACAAAAGAAGATTCAGAACTATTGATCTCCTCCTGTCTGGTAAATGCTGTCTTGCTTAATTAACAAGTACTTTGATGGTCTTAGAATAAACTCGTCTTTACTGATAAAGCAAATGCATTTATTTACTTCAGTATGCTTATGTATCTCTAGCCTGGGTGTATAAATGGGTAATGAAGTGGCCTTACGTTTAATTATGAGGTGCCTGTGTGTATGTGTGAGAATGCCAGGCATTCATCAAAGCTTAAATACATACAGAGGGAGAAGCTGGAGTAAGATAATTGATTAGAGATTAGTTTTCTAAGTTAGCTTTATGAGCTCACATGTTCTTGGTATAGTCTCAGAAATAATTTGTGGCAAAGTGGGTATTTAGGGTATTCTATACTGAACCCTCTACCAGTGATAGTGAATTATTCAGTTCCTTTACATCTTAGTCTTTTCCTTGGCTAAATTTTCTTACTAATGGCTTGTGGTCAGTCCACCCATCAGAGGAAGAAATTTAAAGGGAGCATGAAAGAAAACTGTAATGCATGTGAAAAAAATATTTATAGTTCTATTATTTTAAATCTGGCGATTTATAATGTTTTTGGGTGAAGGCTCTTGAGAGTACAAGGAAGCTTCGCTGACACTTGTGTGTTCTTTCCTCCCCTTACGGTGCGCGAGGAGGTGACAGGTCACAGATGGGTGTGTCTCTCCATGGCCTTCTCACAAATACCAGCCTCATGAGGAAGCTGCATATTGGTCTCCTCTTCCCTCAGGATGCCTTGTCATTTTCCCTTCTGTTCTTATCACAGCTTTTTGTCAAAACGAGTGAGAATAGCAAACGTGGGAGTTTCTGTGTGTGTGAGTCTGGCCAGCAGCCACTTGGTATGGTGAGGGCGAAGTGTGTGGAAACCCCGAATCCGTTCCTGGTCGCTAGGCTGCCTTCTGACAGAGAGAAGGAGTGCTGGCGGGCCATAGGCACCTCGGGATCAGATCAGGTCACCCAGCCTTGCAAGAACCCCAGAGAGGATGCATTTTGTAGAGGGTCTTATGTGACATTAGCTCTCAGAACACTTGGGAGGAAGGGAAAGAGCGTCATTTGAGCATCAAATGCATTTTGGAAGGCAGTATTATGTGTGGGTTTAGAACTTAAGTGGGGCTTTATTAACTATTAAATATTTTAGACTCTAATGTATTTTGGAATATGCTTTCGAGAATAACTGGTATCAGAGATTAGAAGGACTAGCTCATTATGGAGTCTGCCCCATTAGGTGTAATCTATAACCCTGACAGCCCCGGGACTGCTTGGCCAGTAATGGCAACATCTCTCCCATGCCGCCGGTTTCTGCTCCCTCAGGCACATTGACTTGTCTTGGGTTAACCCATCTTTGAGAGACTCTGCTTGTTTTTCTTTTTATTTTGTTGCATTAGCAGTAATAACCTGCCAGGGGCTTTGTTGGCACGATGGGACTGGAATTTGAAGCTCCTGTGTGTTGGGTCAGGTGCTCTCTGCCCACCACCCTTGCCTGCAGTAGCAGACGGAGAAAGATGTGACCATGCATACATGTGGCTGAGGTGCTGTGGGTGGAAAAGATGCACCCTCTCCCTCGCACTGCTCTCCTTGCTCTGTCCTTGACCCTTGACCCCTCTCTTCACTCTGCAGACAGTGGTCCTTTGAAAAGGAAAGTCTGATGGTTACTCCTCTACTCAGAGTCAGATCCAGAGTACTTCCTGTGGCCTCCAGGTCCATCCCTACACTCCTGCTGCCCCTTCTTCTCCTGGCCACCCCCATTTGCTTCTCACTCTGTCCTCTTTCCTCATTTCCCTTGTTGTTCTCTCCTGCTGGACAATTCCAGCCAGGCATTTACCTGCTTCACCCTGGCCTCTTACAGGGCTAGCTCCTATTTCCCCTTCTCAGTGAGGCTTCTTTGACCCCTGGTATAATCTTGTAGCGCCCCCAGCACACCCTTCTCTGATTCCGTGCTGTAGTTTCTTCCTAATATTTATCTCCACCTGACACACAGTTAGTCAAGTATAGTAATAGTAGTTAGTAGTATTACTTATCATACTTACAACAGGAATAAGGTTTCTTTTTTAAAAAGTTTTTAAACTTTTTATTTTAAAAGAATTTTGGACAGAATAAAATAGCAAAAATAGAGCAGAGGTCCCGTATTTCCTTCACAAAGCTTTCCCTAATTTTAACAAATGACATAACCATAAAGAATAAGCTTTCTGATGGCTGGGATTTTTGTCTGTTTTATTTGCTGTTCTGCCCCAGCAGGTAGAACAGTGTCTGATTTGTATTAAGTACTCAGTTAATGAGTGAATTCTGATGAAATGGTTTTATGGTCCTGAAATTGAATTTGGAGAAGCTGTTGAAAATTTAGGTTATAATCACTTATCCTAAAACCAAAAGTATTTTTTTCAAGCATTTTTGTCATTTCCCCTAAACAATAACTGGCTCATTTTCAATAATGTCCACTAGAGTTATACTTTTCAACCCTTCTGTCCTGGAGCTGTACCAGGAAGTTATGTGGTTCGAGGCCAGACATTCCATGGGTTTGCTGTGGTCATGACTGACAATTGATGATATGATCTTTGGACAGTATCCAGACTGGCTCTCTTCAGACCTGTCCCATGGCACAGGCATTTGAGGGCCTTCTCATCCTTTGGTTTGACCCAGTCAAACTCTTTCTTAAGGGAGCCCTGCCCTGTGGTACTCCCATGAGCCCCCTCCATGCAAAGGTAGGCTGGCTGCTCTTCAGGCAGATGTGGGCCTATCAGGCCTTGGTTAGTAGGGTGGCTGTTAACTGTCCTTCCTCCAGCTCAGGTGGCTGCCCAGCCTGTGGCTCTGCCTTAAGTGTCAGCAGGTCCGAGCGAGGTACTTCACCTTCCCCTCAGGGTATAACCCCCACCCCGGCCACTCAGTGTGTACTAAATCTTGTGGAGGAAAAGGAATAACATTCATGATTAGGGCTTTGAGGCCACCCTGTCTTTGAGAGACACTTAAATATCCTAGATGTCTGTCCATGTGTCAGAAACCCACAGAGGGGGACTGCCTCCTTTTGGCATCATTGGAATTGCTGCTCCTGAACTAAGCTTTGAGTGTTTTTCTTGGCCTAACTGAAGGGCATCATAAGAAACATCCTCATGAAAGTGGTGTCTGCTATGAGGGTTTTGTTGAGGGCATTACTCATTTGCTTTTGGATCAGCCAGAGGCACTGTGGTGTAGTGGTTAAGAGTGCTGACTCTTGGGGCACCTGGCTGGCTCAGTCGGTAGAGCGTGCGACTCCTGAGGGTTGTAACTTTGAGCCCCATGTTGAGTGTAGAGATTACTTAAAAATAAAATCTTAAAAAACAAACAAACAAAGAGGGCCGACTTGGAGCCAGCCTGAAGGGCTTAAATCCCAAGTCCACAGCTTGTTAACTGTGTGACTTTGGGCAATTTACTTAACTTTGCTGTTCCTCAGCTTCACCATTAATGAATAATGAAATGGATCTGCACTTAATGAAATGCACATAATAACAATACTTTCCTCATAGGGTTGTTGAGTGAATGAATATGTCTAAAGTCCTTAGGATAGTGTTTTATATATGTTAGTGCTAATTGTTAGCTATTATCATCATTATTTCTGGGGTTTTTTTTAGTGTTCTCTTTATGAGGGGCCCTGGAAGTAAATTTCTTCTCTCCATACTCTGAACGGTTGTGCTTTGCTGACGAACTACTTCGTTTCTATTTTGTATACATTCAGATTCATGCAACTGATCCCAGCCACCTCTTCAGTTGACTGTTAAAGAAAGTTTTGATCTAAACATGTGACACAATTTGAACAGATATATAGGCTCTTTCAAAATGATTTTTTAAAAAATTTGAGAGAAAGAGAAAGTAGGGGGAGGGCCAGAGGGAGGGAATCTCAGGCAGACTCCCTGCTGAGCACAGAGCCCTATGCAGGGAGAGACCTCTCCATCTCACGACCCTGAGATCATGACCTGAGCAGAAACCAACAGTTAGACGCTTAACTGACTGAGTCACCCAGGTGCCCCAGTGATTTTTTTTTATTGCCCTTAAACTTTGCTTCTTATTTTCCTATATTACTATTTTATCATTGTCTGCTTTTTCTCATCTGCTTATTAAATACTTCTTGTCTTGTTTTTTATGTATTTATGTAAATCATTTTAAATCCTTTTGTAACAAGGCAGAGTGTAAATTAATAAGCTAATAGAGACTTTTATAGTGAAGAAAAAACATTTTTATGATCACTAAAGTTGGTTCTGAAGCAAAAATCAGATGTCTGTAGTGCAGACTTTAGCTTTGTAAGGCTGCAGCTGTGGGATCTTGTACGGGAAGGTTCCTTTTATATCTAAATGGCATGAATTAGCCCCATAGTGTGTAGGACAGTGGGAAATGGGCTTATCTGGCAACTGGGACCTGACTGAATTTCAGCTGTATCGCACTTAAATTTTTTTGTTTGTTTGTTTGACAGAGATAGAGACAGCCAGCGAGAGAGGGAACACAAGCAGGGGGAGTGGGAGAGGAAGAAGCAGGCTCCTAGCGGAGGAGCCTGATGTGGGGCTCGATCCCAGAACGCCGGGATCACGCCTTGAGCCGAAGGCAGACACTTAACCGCTGTGCCACCCAGGTGCCCCTGTACTGCACTTAAATTTTGACTAGTAATCCTACCACAACTCAGCAAGGCTGAGTTGGATAGTCTCTGTTTTCCGAGTATAGATTTTTCCTAACGTCTCCCTTTCCTAGGTAATTGAATGTATTAGTTCAGCTCATTCCAGAAACAACCTCGAATTTGTGTGGAGTGCTGGCGTGCAGAAGTGATGAGGAAGTTCACGTCCCTTTCAGGGAAGGGCTGGGGGAACTCACAGGACCTTTCAGGGGCAGGAAGGCACAGAGTCACCTTCCGTGAGGAGGGGCAGCGCGAGCTGACAGCATACACTTGTAAATCCCCTTTTTCCTTGTCTGTGAGGGTTTGTGGTGGGCCCAGCCTTATTGACTAGGACTTGACCTGTTTTACTCAAGCCAGTAATATAATATTCCCCTCTCTTAACGTGTCTATGGAAGACCTGAGGAGCTGTGGGATTGCTCTGTACCATGCTGTCTTTTTGCCCATTAGAACTGAAGTGGAAGAAATTGCTAAGTTGTAGCCCTGACAGTAGCTAGGACCCTGTCAGCAACCCCATAGAGCGCGGTCACGAAGGCAAACTGCAGGAAGTCGCAAGGGGAGAAAACACATTTCTGTCTTCCATTTCTTTTGTGACATGATGGGATAATAAGGGATAATTTTACCCATTGTAAATTAATATTTAGGTTTTTGTTACCTCCTTAAAGCTGTGAAGTTCTTCGTGTTTTTTTTTTTTTTAATTGTAAGATTTGCTACACATCTTCAACGTATTCTCAGCCTTTATTACAGAATGGAATTTTATCAGACCACTGTAGTCTCCCCAGGCTGAACAGTCCTTCCTAGTAGAAAATACCTATCGGCTATGAAAATCCTCTGATTTATCATATGTGCAGTGTGCAAAGAGAATGGAGTTGAAGGTGATACATTGTCTGGCTCCTAAGAGCCTGCAGTCCTGCTTGTGCATGTCTGTGTGTCTCTTTGGAGGTGGGGTTGGAGGAGGAGGGGGGGAACATAAGCAGTGAATCTGTGATAAGTGATAAGTGAAAAATTGTATACCTGTCAGCTTGAGGCAGTGGGGAAAGTACAGGCTGGATCTTGATGATTTTAGCTGTGCCCTCATAACTTTTTTCTTACACTGTGAGAACAGTCTTGAGGTATAAGAAAGCAGAAACCTGCTTGGCGGCCTTCTGGAACATTCCTTTGGTTCTCAGTCCGATCCCTGGACTATGGCTTTGGATAG
Source organism: Ailuropoda melanoleuca (assembly GCF_002007445.2). Taxonomy (NCBI): domain Eukaryota; kingdom Metazoa; phylum Chordata; class Mammalia; order Carnivora; family Ursidae; genus Ailuropoda; species Ailuropoda melanoleuca. The sequence goes on along the minus strand of NC_048224.1, from coordinate 129,147,993 downwards.
GCCGTGTTTTCCATTTTATTTCTAGTATCCTTCCTAATGATGCTCAGTGGGTTTTGTTTTTGTTGCCTGTTTGGATCATAGCAGTAAATTGGAGATGTTTTCAAGGAACAGTCAGTCTGCTCTGATTCCTAGATCCATTTCCTGCATCTTGAGATTACACTGATCTGTCGATGCTGCTTTTTTGTGAGCGCAGCCAGCGTGACTAGCGCGAAAGCATATTGCACCTTTCCCCGATGCTTTATTAAAACTCACTACCTTATTAATATTTATTAAATTATAAACAGGTAATTAACATTCACTGTAGCAACTAAGCATGCTAATGTTCAGTACATAGAGGTAACCACTGATTTAAACATTTTGAGGCGAAACCTTCCAGAATTTCATCCATGTACAGCATGGTTCATAAAAAATTTGTAATTTTTAGAGTTGCTGTGGACTAAATTGTGTCCCTCCCAAAATTCAAATGTCAAAGCCCTAATCCCCAGTGTGACAGCATCTGGAGATGGGGTCTTTAGGAAGTAATTAAGTTAAATGGAATCATAAAGGTGGGGCCTCCCTCTAATAGGGCTGTGACCTTAAAAGAAGAGTAGGAGCACACAGCAAGAAGGCAAGCTGTCTGTTGCAAGCCAGGACAAGGGTCTTCACCAGGTACTGACCTTGCTGGCATCCTAACCTTGGACTTCAGCTTCCAGAACTGTGAGAAAATACATTTCTGTTGTTTAAGCCACCTGGTCTATGGTATTTTGTTAGGGCAGCCCAAGCTAATACATAAAATATGCATGTTATTTTGTTATATAGCTTATAACTAGCTTTAAATAATCTCCCCAATATATCACAAATATCTTTCCATGTTAATAAGTATTGGCATCATTTCATGTATGTATGTGTCTTATACATACACATACAGACATTGTATGGATGTATCTTAGTTCATTTCAGTCTACTGTAACAAAATGCCGTAGACTGGGTGTCTTACAAATAAAAACATGTATTTCTCCAGTTCTGGAGGCTGAGAAGTCCAAGAGTCAGACATCCAGATTCGGTGTCTGGTGAGGGCGCACTTCCTGGGCTCACTGTAACCTCACATGGAAGAGGACTGTGGATATCTGTGAGGTCTCTTTTATAAGAGCACTATAATCTCTTACAGATTATAAAAGGGCATCGTGAGGGCTCCACCCTCATGACCTATTCACCTCCGAAAGGCCTCACCTCCACATACCATCCCATTAGTAATTAGGTTGCAAAATACGCATTTTGAGGGGACACAAACATTTATGTTGCAGAATGTGACATTGTGTTTAACCTGTACCCACTGTTTCACTTTTCTGGTTTTTTTTGTTTTTTTTTTTACTATTTTTTGTTTTTTCTATCCTTGCATATATGCTTTAAACATTTGTCAAATTGTTTTCTTACCACAGATTCCTAGACCTGAAATAGTGAGGTCAGAGTATATTTGCTTTTTAAAGGATTTTGATGTGTTTTTAGCCAGATTGCCCTCCAGAAAGTTTATTCTGAGATTTTTAAAAGTTGAAGACAAGAAAATTTGTTTTCTCTCCTTGGGATTTCAAGCAGTCTGCCTCCGGTATTGCTCTTTATTAAGCTGCTGATGGCATTATCTGTGAACAGAATAACATTGCCTTAGATTGCTGTCTAGTTAGGCCAATAACATGGTTATACCAGGGTTCAAATTAGCACTGATTTTGCCTCAACTGCTGGAAGCATGACCACTAGCGTTCTTCCATATCCCAGGGGAATTCTGAAATGTTCCATTGTGGGGGCTGGAATGTGTTTGTTCTGGGAGGTCTTCACCCTTTCAGAGTTGGTAGCTGTTTCTTAGATATTAAAGACAAAAGCAGCAGAAATACTGAGTAGAAACAGATGAGTAAAGCTGTTGTTGCTTTGCTCAAGTCTTACTTCTTAGATATTCAGATTAGCTGATTTATATTTCTTTCATAGATTTAGTGAGAAGCAACAACTCTTTTGCTTTTTAAAAGTAACATCGTCTTTCATATTTAGAATAAATAATTATTAGAGAAAATTTCGAGACTACAGAGAAGAATAAAGAGGAAAAGAAAAATCAACCGTAATCCCACAGCCTAGAAATAATGACTGCTTAACATGTACTGTGTGTTTTCTAGTATTTCTCTGCTTAGGCAAATATAAAAATGGTATAATGTTTCATAAATAATTCCTGGTGCCTTTTTTTTTTTTTTTAAGATTTTTAAAAAAAAATGTCTACACCCAACATGGGGCTCAAACTCAGAATCCTGAGATCAAGAGTTGCATGCTGTAGCAAGTGAGCCAGCCAGTTTCCTTTCCTGATACCTATTCCACTTATTTTCTTATGACCATTTTCTTATGCCCATAATGTTCCATTGAAACACTAGGATGTGCATAATATTCTATTGTACTGTATATTCTGGAATTTATTTAAATGCTTCTTTGTTATTAGGCACTTAGGTTATTATACATTAAAATTACAGAGGACATTTTTACCCAAAAATCTTTCTATGGATCTTTAATATTTTCAGAGGCTAGATTCATGAACATGAACTTACTAAGGCAAGAATTAATTTTTTTTTTAAGATTTTATTTATTCATTCGACAGAGAGAGAGAGACAGCCAGCGAGAGAGGGAACACAAGCAAGGGGGGTGGGAGAGGAAGAAGCAGGCTCCCAGCGGAGGAGCCCGATGTGGGGCTCGATCCCAGAACGCCAGGATCACTCCCTGAGCTGAAGGCAGACGCTTAACAACTGAGCCACACAGGTGCCCCAAGAATTAATTTTTTTAAAAAAAGATTTTATTTATTTACTTATTTGACAGAGAGAAAGAGGGAGAGAGAGAGAGCACAAGCAGGGGGAGTAGGAGAGGGAGAAGCAGGCTCCCCACTGAGCAGGGAACTGATGTAGGGCTCGTACGCAGGACCCTGGGATCATGACCTGAGCTGAAGGCAGATGCTGAACCGACTGAGCCACCTAGGCGCCCCAAAAATAAAATTTTAAAAGTCCCATTAAAGCATATTGTTTTATTGCTTGACGATGGATCCCATTTACATTCCAGCAGTAGTGAATATTTGTCTTGTTTTTTTTTTTATTTTTGTTTTTTTAAAAGATTTTATTTATTTGAAAGACAGGGATAGCATAAGCGTGTGCGAGCTGGGGGGAGGAGCAGAGGGCGAGGGACAAGCAGACTCGACACTGAGTGTGAGCCTGACTCAGGGCTTGATCTCATGACCCTGAGATCTTGACTCAGTGGAAATCAAGAGTTGGATGCTTAGCCAACTGAGCCACCCCGGTGCCCCTAGTCTTGTTTTATAAATGATTGCCAGCATCATTTTTTGCCAATTTGAGAGACAAAGATATAACTTTCAAGCTCCAAATCCTTTGTCATATTTATTTCAAATATTTCTCCATTTTGTCATTTGCCTTTTGATTACTTTCTTTATAGTACTTGTTTTACTAACAGAAGCTTAAATGTATATGATAAACGTAATCATCTTTTCCTTTGTGTTTTTTCCCATTGCTTTTATGCTCAGAAATTCTTGGTTATCTCGAATCAGATATTCACCGGTATTTTCTTTTGGAATTATTTGTTTGCTTACTATTTGGCTTTATGTCCAAGGGCCCTGTCACCTGTTTTTGTAAATAAAATTTTATTGGTTTATTTGTTTATTGTTGTTGATGACTGCTTTCACAGTGGCATGGTTGAGCAGTTGTGACAGAAACCTGTAATATTCAGTAGCTGGCTTAAAATACTTATTAGCTGGCCCTTTACAGTTTACCAACTCCTGGATATATAGTTTAGTTGAGGCCTTAATTTGATTCCCTCCTTTCTTCCAACTCTCATTTTTCCCAATCCTGTTTGTTGAATTTATTCATTCCTTACTCACTGATTTGAGATACTGCCTTTATTATATTTTATGTTCTTTTATATTCTACACTTTATTTTGGTACCACTCCATGTCCATTACAGAGGGAAAGTTCTTATCCAGCTGCCAGTTCAACTGCAGTTTAGTAAAAATAGAAACAAGAAATTTAGAGGGAGAAATGTAAATTCTCCATTTTTAAGGTAGAATAAATAGGCTATCCTCTGTAAGTTGCTGAATTAAGTAGTCTTATAAAGCAAATATTGGTAAAGATTCAGGAGCTAAGGTTTAAGGTTTGAATATAGAGTTAAGTATATTTGTAAATCTGTTTCCTTGTGAACTAGCCTGTTCATAGAGCAGATCAGGCTTGTCTTTGTAAGGACTATCTGGTGCATTTTGATGAAAGAAAAATTCCAGTGTGGCAGCTGCATCCTCAAGTAACCTTGATTTGAATCTACATATTTTCTATTTCCGGTCTTTGCTAACAAAAGGAGTCCCAGTAAAATATAAGCAGAGGTACTACTAGAGTTTCCAAACCAAATGTATTAGTGTCTACAGGAAGTACATCTGTATCTTAATAGATGGAGAATAGATTCTAGCTTTCCTGTTACATGTTATGTGAATTCTAAAGATAATTTTCCTTCTTCCTCTCATGTTGTGTGTGTGTGAAGGTTTGGGTATGTGTGTGTCTGTGTGTGATATGTGTGCCTGTGTATTTGTGTACGCCTTTGTGCATTTTTTGTTTTCTCAGTCCTGGAATATTGGATAAAGGAGTACTTTACTTTTTTTCAAATGTCAGTGAATAATCAAAGGTTTTATCTGAGAATGCATTTCAATAAACATTTGTTTCTCTGCTAAGGAAACACCCGATCCAAGGGACTGAGGTAGATGTGACCTGTGAGCCAAAGCAGAGGAAGGACGTGGAGCTAGTAGCTGGCTGATAGGTTTTCTCTTCTCTCTGGAGTAGGTTTGGTCTCTATGGAATGTCTGTGATCAGAGTTTGCTTCTAGAAAGCTAAGATGTAGACTTGGTGACCGTTCTAGATGCTACATAGTTTTGCCTTATACACTGCTGCTATTCCTTGTGTATTTTCTAGACGGATGAAATAGGCAACAGCATCATTGAAGAATCAGTCTTACAAATTATTCTGATTTCTCTCTGCTTCCTTTATTGTTGAAGAGCAGTCAGAAGGAACCCGGAAACCTTTTCCTTGTTTTTTCCTTCTGCTAGAAAGAACTACTTCTTCTCACAACACTTCTGACAACACATATGTGGGTTTCCACCTGCCCCCCACATTAAACAGTTTGGGCACTAACTACCTAAAGTGAGTACAGACTCCAGAGGTTAAGGGCTTAGCCCCACAAGACTGCCCCCATTTCAGATGCTGGTCTGAAGTCCCAGTTCATCACCTATGCATCCAGCTGACCGGCTATAAATCTGGGGTTCCCATGACCCCTTCCTTAGGTTAGATAATTTGCTAGAAATGCTCACAGAACTCAGGAAAATACTGGTTATTTCTGGTTAATTAAAAAGGATATAATTCAGGAACAGTCAAATGGAAATGATGCGTAGGGCAATGTACCGGGAAGGGGTGCGGGGTTTCCATACCCTCTCTAGGCCCATCACACTCCCAGCCCCTCCATGTGTCTACTGACCCAGAAGCTTGTGGAACCCCTGCATTTAGGGTATCTATGGAGGCTCCAGTATGTGGGCATGATTGATTAAATAATTGGTCATTGGTTATTGAACTCCATCTCCTGCCCTTCTCTTCCTCTGGGGTCAGGGGGCTGATCTGAAAGAGCCAACCCTTTAATCACTTGGTTGGTTCCTCTGGCAACCAGCCTCCTGGAGTCATAAACTCAGATTAGGTTGAATGGCGTTTATTATGAATAACAAAAGATACTCCTCTGTCACTCAGGGAATTCCAGGAGTTTAGAAGCTTTGCGCCAGAACAGGGGCAGAGACCAAATATATATTTCTTATTATGTTACATCTCCTCTTCTTTTCTTTAATTTTCAAATATTCATTGAATGCCTGCTAATACAATCTGTGCTCTCAGAGAGCCAGTAGGAGCTCATAAGCGGGAGGCAAGCTGCGATGGGCGTGAGCATAGCTACCATGCGAAAATCTATGAGGCACGCCTAGCTCAACTTCGGGACAGAGTCAGAGTCAGGGAATTCTCCTGGTGAAGGTGATGTCTAACCTGTGAGTCTTGAAGGAAGAGAAGAATGTACTAGGTGAAGGGGTAGGAGAGGGACATACCTGCTAAGGAAGCAAAGTCCTAGGGAGGGAGAACTGAGACCTCCTTAGAGCTGCTAGTAATTCTACAAGGCTGGAGGGGGCTTATGGAGCTGGAGGACAACTATGGGGTACACTGTTGACCAGTGGGCTAGAGAGGTAAGCAGGGACCAGATCCTGGTGGGTCTTCTGGAACTTTATTCCAGTATTGGAGGGGAGCCATTTACTGAAAGTTTTAGACAAGGAAAGACATGGTCAGATTGATGTTTTGCAAGATCACTCAGACTGCAGAGCGAATGATGGATTGAAGAAAGGTGGGGATCTGAAGATGGGAACACTAATGAGGGGGTCCTTGCAGCAGAGTGACAGGTATGTTGGCCTTATTAAGGTAGATGATAGTAGAGATGGAGAAAAGTATCTGGATTTAAGAGAAAGTTACATCTAGAAGAGAGGGAGTCGGGAAGGAGTCAAGTGTGTTTAAATGTTTGGCTTGGGCACCTCTGGGAATCTACTGAGGGGAGAACCATTTTGAGGGAATGAGTCTGAGGGAGTTGGGATGGAGAGGAGGATTTCAGTTTGGGGCATCCCTAGTGTGAGATTAGACACGTCAGAATGGAGACATCTGTAGATCAGTGGGCCATGACTATTGAGGCTGTAGGTAGAATTGTGGGTTCCAGCAAGGGAAGGATGGCTTGCGAATGGATGGGGTCCCCTGGCGAGAGTGCCCTGGGAAGTACAAAGGAAAAGGAGCTGGAATCGCTGTCCCAAGTTGCATGGTCCAGGGGTGTGGAGGATAGTCTGGTTTGCATTTGGAAACAAAGGTATAACCAGAGCTTGAAGACCTTTGCCTGCAGGTGTGTCTGTGTGCCTCTTGCTTCCAACAGCATCATCTTTATTATTCATAGAAACATGTAGGAAATATGTGCACAATGTCCTTCTTGGCACAACAGGCTATCAAGTTAAGTATCCCCTCTGCTCGTTGGAAGGAGCTTATACAGTAGAGTGGGGAAACAGTGATCACTGAAAAAAGCCTTCCTTCACTAGCTCCTCCCTTCCCTCTCCTCCATCAGCTGACACTTACTGAGTGTTCCCTAGTTAACATGCATTCTTCTAAGCTCTTTATGTCTATTGACTTACTTAATCCCTAGGACAACCCAAGAGGTAGATATTCTTGTTACCTTTATTTTATAGATGGGGAAATGGAGGAACCAAGAGAAAGATAAATATTGTCTAACGTCACATAGTGAGTAACACAGCCGGGATTCAGACCAGTCATTTAGTTCCAGAACTCTTTGTGCTCCTCACTCTGGTACCATAGAGTCTTGCCTTTCAGTATAACAAACGTAACATTAAGGCGAAGTCATGATGGGATGTGGAAAAGTACTCAGAAATGAATGAACCCTGCAGCGGTAGAAGAGTGAGAAAAAGATGAGACAAAGAAGAACAGGGAGCCCACTCTAGCTTGGGAGACAAAAGTAAACATGGGTAGAAAAAAGGGCTGGATTCCACAAGAGTCAAAGGGTGATGTGAACCAGTGACCAGGGGCGATCAGGAAGGATTGAAGGACTGTGACATCTGAGCTGAGTTTGAAGGATGAACACAAATCCTGATGGGGTTAGGATATTGACAAGGGCTGGGTGGATCTGCATCAGTCGGAACGGAGCAGTGAGTTCAGAGGAGTGCAGGGAGGGGAGAGAAGCTCAGAGCTGTGTGTGCGATGAGGTGGCCAATTCCTGAAGAGCTGCCTCGTGTGCCCAGCCCCCTGTGTCCGAGTCTGGAAGCCTGTGGAGCCATTGCTGGGTGTTTTAGATCATCCTCATGTCAGAGTGGGTTCAGAAAGGAAGAGAAGGGAGGCTGGGGGCCAGGCGTGAAAGCTCTGAGCCCCAAGCAAACCCTCTGATTGAGGGGATGGGGGAAAGGGTTAGACTGGAGCAATTTTTTTATGGAGTTAGAATTTGCACGCTGGAAGTGGGTGAGGGAGCAGGAATAACAACGCCCGGTCTTCTGACTTGGGAGGTGATGATGCCATTAATCAAATGCAGGCACTGCAGGGGCGGGGTCAGGTTTCAGTGCCGCTGGTGTGAGAGCAGAGAAAGGAGAGATCAGGAGTTCACTTTAGGTCTTGCTGAGTTTCCAATGTCTGTGGAACTTTCAGGTCAGAGACAGATCCAGCTTTTGGAGGGCCCTGAAGCATTTACAACAGAGAGCCCCTCTTTGAGAAAATGAATAGAAAATTACAGATAACAAGTTAGGTGCAGTACCTTGGGCGGGGCCTCTGCCTGCCAGGGAGGGTCCTGCCGCTTAAGCCTTGTTAACTCCCGGTGAGCCTGCTGGGGCTTCATGGCAGGTGTCTGAGGCTCCCTGAGGTCTCCTGTCCTGTCCCTGTCTTACTGGATGTCAGGAAGTCCCCAGGTTCTTCTCTCTGATCTGTAGGCTGGTCGTCCAATTCTAGGAAGACCCATGTCGTACCTTCTGACTTTTCTGCGGAAAACGTACCCTGCATCCACTGTCTTCCTATCACTCAAAAGAAACAGAAAAGAAAAAGCCACAAAGTGCTTTTGTTAGATGAGGGGTTGCATTTATTATCCCTATCCATGACCAAAAGAGGGTAACAGTATGAAAATATATTCTGCTTGAATTTTCAACAGGAATTGGAAGCCATGTAGACAATGAACTGTTAATACTTCCAGATTTTCCTGTGAAGAAAGAGTTTTGGGGAGCTATTTTACCTGTGGCCTCTTACTTAGAATAAAACCTTTTAAACAAGGTTTATATGGTTTCCTAATAGGGATTAAAAGTGGTTTCATAATAGCCAGTAAATGTAAGGCGTAAGGCAGTACATTTAGATAATTATCCCAATAATACTTACAAAATGAGTTTTGTAGCAGTAAGATGGGCGTGGAGAACAGAACCCTAGAATCATTGTTTAGTCTGTGTCTTTGAAAACTCCAGCTGAAAAGCCTTTCCTTGCAGGGAGGTGGTTGTGGACACTGCCAAGGACAAGGTTATATTTGGGCAAAATGTTGTCTGCCCTCCTCCTGCTGTGCTTGGCCTGTGGGACCACCACAACAGCCCTTGTCCTTGGCGTGGCCACCTGCCCACCCGAACTCTCAGTGTTCCAGAATCCACCCCCACTTCCTTTTTCTGTCAGTCTCTGTGTGTGAATGATCTCAGCTAGATGTTGGGCTCTTATCTGATTAAAACATTCACACATGGTATAAATAGCTAACAATTACATCTGCCAAAAGGGTATTTGCATTTCAGAGGGGAGTTTGCTAACTAAGGGTAGCACTGATGATGGAAGATTTGGGAGCAGCTTGTCATTTATTTCCAAACTGTGGAGTGAATGGGGCTTTGGATGCCAGTGAGTCTCTGAGTTTGGGTTTTTGTTTTGATTATAGAAGGAGAGTATTTTTTTTTTTAAGATTTTATTTATTTATTTATTTGACAGAGACAGCCAGCGAGAGAGGGAACACAAGCAGGGGGAGTGGGAGAGGAAGAAGCAGGCTCCTAGCAGAGGAGCCTGATGTGGGGCTCGATCCCACAATGCCAGGATCAGGCCCTGAGCCGAAGGCAGACGCTTAACGACTGTGCCACCCAGGCGCCCCAGAAGGAGAGCATTTTTACCTAATTTTTCTTTCTTTTCCAAGTAGGCGAGTTTTCTATGTATGGTTATCTAAAGCAAATTTCTAATGTTTAATTGGGGAGGGCATGAGATTTTAAGTGGGGGCCTATTTTGCTGTGTCTTGCCACCTGCAAGCCATCCGGTTCCTCTCCAAGCTCCCAGAAGAATCAGCTTGGGCATCAAACATCTCGCTTTGGACGTATTGGCTCCTGCTCTTGTGCGCTGGAAATATCTGCGATTTCATCACTGGGCCTTGTATAGAAAGAGCACTAAACGTTACTTTCTCATTCAAGTTCATGACCTTCTCCCACTCTGAGTCTGTGTTTAAAACTGAGTGCTGCATCTTAAGGAGGACATATCAGGGCAGGAGAAAATCCAGAGAGGGACTATGTAAAGGACCAGTGCATATTTATAACAAAATTGTTAGGTAGCCTCTTCTATGTGTGTTCCTCCCAGAGCCTTGAGTCAGGCCAGGTCATCCTGCTTTTATAAATCTGGTGGGGGTGGGGTTGGGTGGGATGGGGATTGAAGACAGGCAGAGCCCTGAACGTTTTAGCCAGACCTGGAAAATGGTCATTGTTGTCTTATTTTTGGTTTCTCTTTTCCACTAACCAGAGTAGGATTTCACCAATGCTCCTTTGCCAAGTCGATAAACGCAGGCGCCTCTGGGAAGTGATGCTAGGCAGTTAATGCTGAATTTCTGTTTTCACTTTTCACCCTTAGAATTCAGCCACCTTTTAGAATGGGCTGTTGTGGAACAGAAGGATGCAGGCTGCCGCCCAAATCATACTCTTGTGACCAGTGTTGTAAAACAAGCGGAAACTCTAATAGTTTCTGCAGATGCGTGTTTATCAAAAATGCTGGGCTCTGTCCAAAGGGAGAGCAGGCAGTAATGCTCTTAATTTTGAAAACAACCTCTAGCTGCCTCAGAACATTCAAATGTTATTCATTTTTTATAATTTCTAATCTCTTTCTGTTAGAAAAGGTTGGGATAAAAAAAAAAAAGGAAGCAATGTAAAGAAAAACTTTGTGGATTAGCTTTAAGAAGCTTATGTTGTCTGAACTGCAGTCCCGGACATGAGGACTTGGCTGGGCCCAGGCAATTAGAGAATTCGGGAGAAAGCCACACAGTCTTAAAACAAGAGAGTTCATCACATAAGAATTCCTTCTATTGGGAAATGAATTTTTAAAAACCCTTAAAGCTATTTTTGCTTTTCTTATTAAAAAATGTTTTGTCATCCTCTCTTTGGCCACCTTCTAGCACATGTGTGTGTTTATGTGTGCGTGTTCATAAGCTGCTCCTACAGACCTTATTCCAGGCCACTACCCACCCTCTGAGTCTGAACAACAAGAGTAATGAGTTTGAAAGATTGTTGAAGGAACTCAGGGAATTGCCACATTAGGTTTTCAGAGAGTACTTAGGCCATTTATTTCCAAAATATACAATGTATGAACTTCTCATGCCAAACTCTGAGTTTGAGGTAGGTCTTTTTATCACATAAGTAAAAGGGGGAGTTGATGCAAGTCTTTCTGTGTTTAGATGATTTATATCACAAAACTGTGATTCTAAGGCTGCTTCCCCTTTTCCCCTCTCTCTCCCTCTTCACCCTCCAAGGACATTGTGGCCATCTTTCTCCACCACCCGCTCTCTGTGTGTTTGGGATTATAAAGTAATTTTAATAAGAGCCCTAAAGATTAATCTGGTTGCATAGATCCATGAGCAAATACAGATGGCTTTGGATTGTCCAACATGATGGACAGCCCGCCCCATCACCTTTCCCCATTACTACTTTGTAATTAATAGAGAGAAGTCTAAATGATCTAGAGGAGCCGCATGCCCTGAGCTTCAGCTGGATTTTTAGCAGCCCAGGAACTTCCCTTTAGAGGGTGTTGTTACTGTATTGGGTAAGAGAGAGACTGGGAAGAGCTCATTTGGGTGGGGGTTAGGGAGGTCGGTCTAGAAGGAGGCAGTGCTGACCAAGACTGTGCTCCTTGAATCACACATCTCCTCCTTTATGGATTTTACCGAGTCTCTTGGGTTGGAAACTCTGAAATATTTTGGCAGCTGGGCTTGGGACTCTGCCTGCGTGATTCAGATGGAAACCGAGGCCAGGAGTGCTGTAAGTGCATTCGAGGTTAAAAAGGGCCTTCAGGCTCTCATCACATAATTGGTGACTGGCTTTTTCCATTTGTCTGTCTGCCAGGACAAATGATCAGCCCTTAGTTGATACCTAAGGGGGAGCATATTGGAACCACGAAGGTGGGGCGGTTCCTACCTTTACGGGCTTCTGCTTCATTTAGTGAGACAAGACTTGCACGCCAAGGTGTGTGCGTGCCCCGGCCTCGTCACACCCTGTGTGGCTTTTCTCTGTGACGTGTCCCCTCACCCCTGCCCTGTGGCTCCACCATCCACCCAGGTCCCGTGTTAGCTGTTCTCATCTGTGACTCACTCACAGAGGGCCAACCATGCGCAAAGGAAAAGTAGAGTTTGTCAGGGTGGGCACATCCCGGGTGTTTCTGGTGTGCAGTATACCTTGGAAAAGCAGCCTGGCCTCTGCCTCACAGCCTGAGAAACTCCTCAGGGCTCTTTGCAAAGAGGATTGTGGGGATTTAGCAGGGCTTTGTGGCGTTGGCAGAGGGTAGGCTGGGCCGTTACCACACCTAGGCGGAGCAAACCCCTGTCTAACTGTGAGGTTGGAAAGTGGTGTGCTTCTCACATGGAAGTGTTTTCTGTGATATAACAAAGATGCACAGTAAGTATTCCTGACCACTCAGAACTTTACATTCCACCCTGATGAGCTGTGAGTCAACAAAGCACAGAGACAGGGAAAGTGAATTCCCAGGAAGAAACCCAGGAGGCTGAGCATGGCAAACCATGGAAAATAGTCTAAACACAGAGAGGTGGGCCAGGTGGATGGAGTATTGAGAGGGTGATGGAGGATGTCAGAGGAGTGGAGGAGGCTGCCTGTGTAACAAGTCAGGAGTGTGGAATCATCTGTGGGGGGCCTCAGCTAAGTGAGTTTGCTGTCTGTTCATTAAGTTACCCGGATGTGTGGCATCTCAGGCAGCATGGGCAGAACCCCCCCACCCCCGCCCCGACTTAAGCTGGTGTATTCTAGAGTAAGTGCCCCATGCCGGCCTCTTTTCCTGTTCAGAGGTTGTAGAAAGGGGAGCACATATCTTGTCTTTTCTTTCTATTAAGCCATCTGAGAAATGGGTACAGATTGGGCTTAGCACAGATGGAGTTTCTTTGGGTTTCAGAACACTCAAACATTTTTTTGTGAAACGTTTGCGCTGTTAGCAGCACAGTTTATTTCTAAGTTATTATTTTGATAAAACATAAAAAAAATTACATTGGAAATTAGACATTGTGGCCATAGTCATCCTTCTGTGACACAATAGCCTGTGACCAGAGTGGGCAGACCTTGACCAGCTTGCTTAATGAGCCACCCTTTCCTCTTGTGGAAAGGAAGAGTTGCATTAGATGATCTCTTCTAAGTCAGAAATTCTTTGGTTTTGAAATAGTGTCATCATGTGTATAGATCGTTAGGGAACTATAAAGCATAGTCCAGTTGGAGTATGGGGTGGAAATAGATGAAAAGTTAAGTAACTAGGTAATAGTAGTCTTTACCTGAGCTCAGGATGACTTTTGAAGGTATAAGTCAGCTATTGGCGAATTGCTGTCAGTACTCAGGATCTGGAAAAAGATGTGTAACTACTGTCATAGTAGTGTTGGTTTGCACCATGGTTACGGGTGGGTGAGAAGGGGGTGTGGTGATTATTACTATCACCGGTGTTGCTCAGGGCTCTGTCCTGGGCGAGCATCTTCATACATACATGATTATAAGTAACCTAATTATGATTATATAAAAATGTGATGCTAGGATGAATATACTGAACCTTGGGACATATGTTTTCTTATTGCAGAAGAAGGTCTGTACATTTGAGAAGTAATTCCTCTGAGACAATTGGCGCAGGGTTTCTTAGTCTCAGCACTACCAGCATTTTGGGCTGGGTAAGTCCTTGCTGTAGGGGCTGACTTGGGCATTGTAGGATATTTAGCAGAATCTCTGGCCTGTACCGACTGGATGCCAGTATCAACCCCCTCTTCCACAAGATGTGAGAACCAAGAATGTCTCTGGGTACTGCCAAGTGTCCTCCAGAAGAGGGCAAAATTGCCCCCATTTGAGAACCACTAGTTTAGAATATTTGATGCTTTGGGTTCAGTCTGTAGTTCGAAGGGTAGGTGCTCCAAACATGCCCGAGATTGGCAGAAGCAGGTGCCTGTCTGTATCAGAGTTTCCATCTAAGGAGATGGTGTGCACACACCAGCTTCTGTTGAGACTCATGCCAACAGCCCTTCTCCTGCCTTGGGTATTTCATTTTGGATGTTTCTAAAGTAAATGAAGTCTGGTTCATTGATTTTTTAAAATTTAATTTTGAAGCACCAATCCAATTTTTTTTAATCTTTATTTTTTTTAGAAAGAAGGGAGAGATTGGGTGGGGAGGGGCAGAGGGAGAGGGACAGAGAGAATCTTAAGGAGGCTCCACTCTGAGCATGGAGCCCAACGCAGGGCTCAGTCCCACAACTCTGAGATCATGACCTAAGCCAAAATCCAGAGTCAGATGCTTAACCAACTGAGCCAGTCAGGCTCCCCAGCACCAATCCAATTTTAAATTATTTTTTTTATTTTTATGTTTGTAGGAGCTCTGTGCCAGAAAGTGGACAAAGACCAAATATATATTTATTATAAATAACAGTATCACAGTCCACTCCCTGGGCTTCAAACAAGGAACCCTTGTAAGTAAACATTCCTAAAGGTCAAAGGATCCTGGCACATTACTAGAATCTCATTCAGTCATCAATAACTATCTAGTCCATCAGCATGTCATATGAAAATGTCTACCAGGGCAAGGCCACTCAGGTTTATAGGCTTCTATTCTTGTTAGGTTCCAAAAGCAGGAGTGATGTCAGCAATACATGGCTTCACCCTTTCCAGCATCTGGACTCAAGAACAGCCAGATGGAAAAGATGTACAGGGCAAAGTTATGGGGAAGGGCGAGCTACGGGGAAAGGGGCACGAAGCTCCCCTGCTGTTTTCCACCCTGCCATTCTCCAAACCTCTCCACATGTTCACCAACCTGGAGGCTTCCCTGATTTTACTTTTAGAGCCAACACAAACCCCCCTTTGCAAGGAGCTAGGTGATCAACCATGAACTCCTATGAGCATTTGATTGCCTCTCTCCTAGGTTCCCACGTGCTGGTCCTCCGATTATGAGAAAGCTGTTTCTGATTGGTGCAGAAATGAGGAAAATAAGGAAAATGTAGTGATCTCTTAAAGTTTAAAAAAATTTTTTTTACAGATTTATTTCTTTATTGTAGAGAGAAAGAAGGAGAGGGAGAGAACATGTGTGAGTGGGGGGAGGGGCAAAGGGAGAGGCAGAGAGAGAGAATATCTCAAGCAGACTCCTCACTTAGTGTGGAGGCCCGATGTATAGGGCTTGATCTCATGACCCTGAGATCATGACCTGAGCCAAAACCAAGAGTTGGATGCTCAACCAACTGAGTCACCCAGGTACTCCAAGATTTAAAAACTAAAAAAAAAAAAATCTAAGATTGCCATTTCTAGTTTCAAGTATGTTTGGGTGTGTGTTTTAAATAACCCTTCCTTCTTTATGAAACACTGGTAGTGACTGATATTATTTAGGCTTTGTATTTTAGTATTTGTTACTTGGCACAACAGATACTGGAAACCTATGACAGCATCCTGATAAAAATAAGTCAACAATATATGTGAAACTTCTTTGACACAGTTGTGAATTCAGAGTGTCAAAAATGTATCTTCTCATATTGCAGCTTGATGGCATTAAGATGTATTGCTAAAAGTAATACCATACTTTTTTTTCTCTTTGAAGTAAAAGCAGTTGACTCCCTTGAGGTTTTGACCTAAGCAAATTCCATGTATTATTCATCTAATTCTAACTACAGTGAGAGAAAATATTTAATAAACTTTTTTTTTTTTAACAAACTGTTTTAATCACTTTCCCCACCCTAAATGATCGCAAAGGGACCATTAGATTTCTATATTGAGCAAAGAATATATTTAGCTCAAACAGAGCTCTTCCTCCTTGCACTGTTAGAAAGAAAAACACTAAAATCTTTTCCCCAGCATTCATTTGGACACAGTACAAAGTGATTTAAGGGTTGTCTTTTCCACCGCCATATTTTATAGCTACTCAGAGGGCGCCAACATCTGGCTTTTAATCCAGTTGAGTGAGTTGGGAACTGGTTTTTTTTTTTTTTTTTTTTTTTTTTTTTTTTTTTTTTTTGGGGTGGGGGTGGGTTATCTGTCTTGAATATGGGAAGGAGGGCACTTAGAAATGTCCTACTGGAAAGGATTCCTAGTGAAGTTATGTTGTTCCTCATGGTCCCTGCCTTCCTTCATGCTGTTTGTCAGTTCTGGTTGCTTCTCCCAAGACAGTCATTTGCATCTTACCAGGTTGAGTAGTGGCCTGGTTAAAATAATAGACACTCTTTGCATGTAATTTATATACCTTTTCCTAGAACACTTTTTTTTTTTTAATTTCCATATCTAATCTCCCAAAGGTTTCTGTGAAGTAGGTCAAAGGCAAATGTTCCTCTGCTAATAGCACAAATACAGCAGCTACGCAGTGGTACATCATTTCTCAGGTCACATAACAAGATTATAATAACTAGGTGGTTGACCCAAGAATTAGGATTTTGGAGTCTCACACTTGAACCACAGTAGTCAAATTTCCCCCGGGGATTTTGTAGGAAATTGAAGTATTAGCAGATATTCATATTTACTTTAATTATTTTTATTACTGCATATGCTGTGGAAAAGAAAGTTCTGCTTTAAAGTTATTGAGGAGGGAGATAGCAATAAGAATTTCTTTCTCACTTGTGACAGGATCCCGTTGGGTATGCATTGGGTGGTCTTCTGTGTGACAATTCAGGAATCTCTGGCTCTGCATCCATGGCTTTTCTGTGGCACAGGGCCTTCTGTGGAATCTGCTTTCAGTGGGCCCACAAGGAGAGAAAGTGAGCTGGGACAGTTGTGCACTTTGTTTCATAACTGCATGTAGACTGCTCCCTTATATTTCTTATATTCCTTTGGTCAGAACCCAATCACATAGTTTCACCCTAACCGCTGAGGAGACTGGGAACTGTGGTCTTTGTGTCTGCCCAGCAAGAGAACCCAGGATTGGGGAGCATCTAGCCCAGCAGTGTCCAATAAAAATATAATGCCAGCCTCATATGCAATTTTACATTAAAAAAAACAGTAAAAAGAAAACAGGTGAAATTATTTTAATAATATGTTTTATTTAACCCAGTATATTCAAAGTATTATTCGGCATGTAATCAGTAAAAATTTAGGAATAGGATATTTAACATTCTTTTTTTTGATACAAAGCTTTTGAAATCCAGTGTGTATTTTATACATAGAGCTTATCCCAGTTTGACCAGTCACATGTCAAATGCTCAGTAGCCCCATGCAACTAGTGGCTATCATATTGGACAATACAGGGGTAGCCTGTTTCTTCTGCCACTCATGGTATTGAAGTTACTTGCTTACAACCCTTCATCTTAGTCCCCCATTGGATTGTGTATTCCTTACCTCTCAGGATGGCACTGAGCTCCGTGGTTTCGAAATGCCTGCTGAACAATTGATGGAGAGGCAGGAGAGTTAATGCCTGAATCAGCTCATTCACAAATGGATTAATGAGTAAATACAGAGAGCGTTCCATTAACTACTTTAGTGAATGTTCCTAAGATGTTCTCTTATTTGGCGAATGCTGGGTCATACAGAATATGACAAAAGTAGTGTCACACAGAAGGACAAAGTAAGCCCACTTAGCTGCAGTGGTAATATGTATCACTGAATTACAGAAAGTTTGAGCCGGAAAGAACTTGACCATCTGATAGTCTGGTGTCCTCATTTGATGAGCACCTGTCCCTGAAACAAGTGGAGACTTGAGGTGGCATATCAGGTCCGGGGAGCTGGATCTGCCAACACTTTTGGTTGATTTAAGTCTATTGCAATAAATCCAGAAGTCCTGTTTCCCCCAAATTAATATGCTGCTGTTATTTCAAAATGAGATCCTGGGGAAATTGTTAACAGAGTCTCAATTTAAAAATGCTGCCAAACAAAACTTCTTTAAGATTCTTTGTTTGTTTTACTGGCTTCAAGTCTTAAATCAGGGACTGGGAAGGCTCATGAAAGTTGTCATGAATCTAATGTACATATCTGAGTAAGAGATTCTGTTTAAAAGGAAAATAGTACGTTAAGCCTGTATTATTGCATGAGGGGTATTTTTTTTTCGTTACTGGCCTAATTGCAGTGAATTGTGGAGGATACATATGGAGGATGTAACTTTGGCATCTTATTCCTCTTATGGGGGCTGGGGGAGAAAGGAAATCCTTAGAAATGCACGTTGCCTTTCTCTAAATAGATTGCTTTATTGCTTTTAGTTAGCAACCGTAAAGGTCACAAATTTGAACTTGAATGAGAGCTTGTAACTGAGCTGGCAAACAAGGTGTTTGTGAAAGGGTTCTAGGCCACAAAACCCTAGGGTGGGTTTTGTTCCGCATTGGGGGGGGGTATCCTGCTAACCTAGGGTTTCAGTATGCGGTCACACCATTGAAAGTATGTGAGAGATGTGTGAAGTTTGCACTGCTCTGTAGGTCCTTTCTTATTGGCTCAAAATTGAAAGGCATTTCATTTTGGCATGGGTAGGGGGAAAAGGAGAGAGGAAGGTGGGTGAAGGTTAATTCTGGTGGAAGAATCTAGCCACAAAGTTGTGTTTTTCCCCACAGTCCGGCTAAATAGAAATGATCAGTCGTGGGGTGCCTGGGTGGCTCAGTCGTTAAGTGTCTGCCTTTGGCTCAGGGCGTGATCCCAGCATTCTGGGATGGAGCCCCACATCAGGCTCCTCCGATGGGAGCCTGCTTCTTCCTCTCCCACTCCCCCTTGTGTTCCCTCTCTCGCTGGCTGTCTCTCTCTCTGTCAAATAAATAAATAAAATCTTTAAAAAAAAAAAAAAAACCAAATGATCAGTCGTTAATGAGTCAAAACCTGCCACAGTGTTTTGATAAGCCTAGAGTGTGTGTTCCATCCTGGGGAGAATATGTAAGCTTTTTGGCCTCATCCTCATGCCACCCCTTACTTGCAGCCAAGTACAGTCGTCTGTGTCAAACCTGTGCACAGACATGTCTGGGAACCCATCCATGTTTCCTTGTATTGGATCTGCTTTTAAACATTGTGGGTGTTCTTGTCACTTTTAAGTTAATAAATTAGGACCAGTGATTCTCAGACATAGATGGATGAGAGAGCCTTTGGCATAGGTGATGTGGGGAACAAAAGCAGAAAGAAATGTTGATAAAATTAAATTTCCTTACAACCTGCAGCCTATTGACAAATACTTGAGGCAGGAGGAGTATGACATTCCTTCAGGAAACTCCCAACTATCTTAATGTTGATGCTTTGCTAGAGGCAAAAACAACCTTAGCTTGACGATAGTCAGGTCTCCTTGTAATGCCTCTGTGTTTAAACATTGTGGGTGTACTTGTCTCTTTAGAGTTAATAAATTAGGATCTGTGATTCTCAGACATAGGTGGATGAAAGCCTCTAGCGTAGGTGTCATCTGGGTGTTGTGAAAAATATAGCTCAAGGTTCAAATGTAGCAGGAGTTTTGGGTGGTTTCTGGAATCTGTAATACAGAAGCCAGCGGGCATTTGACAGGTTAAGATCAGGAGGTGGTAAGGGAACATTTTCTGGAGGCCTGAGGAGGCAATACAGACTCTTAAGTGGTCTTTGTGCCTAAGGTTTGGGGCAGGCAGTGGTGAGGAGGGCAGGGGAGACTGCGGAGGCCACAGGGGGAAGGGGTGTCACTGGGGAGTCACCCCGGTTTAGCACTGGAGAAACCACTCTGCTTTGGGAACCAGATCTCCAGGTCATCTGTTTGTTTCTAACTTCCTTCCTGTGCGGAATGAAAATGAGAGGAAAGCCTTTGCCCTCACCTTTTCCCTTTCCCTCACTCTGTTCCATACTTTGAACCATTAGGAGGTTTCACCTTTGTATGAACAATTAAATAAAATAAAAGAGGTTTCAGTAGAGTGGGGTTTTGGTCTTTTGCCCAAATTGCCTGTGTATTACTTAATCATCTTAAGAAGAAGAACGTACGTTGAGCTTGAGTTTAAATCTTTATCTGACAAGCTGGTTGCTTGTAGACCCGTTTTAAAGTTTTTTAATTTATTTATTTGACAGAGAGAGAGAGAGAGAGAGAGAGAGCACAAGCAGGGGGAGAGGCATAGGGAGAAGGAGAAACAGGCTCCCTGCTGAGCAGGGAGCCCGATGGGTGGGCTCAATCCCAGGACTCTGGGATCATACGTGAGCTGAAGGCAGATGCTTATCTGAGCCACCTGGGCACCCAAAGTTGATTTATTTTTATGGTGAAGGAAAGTAAAAATGACCTCTTATTAACCTGTAAAGTTGTTTTGTCACATACGGATTCTGTGATCTTGGACTAGTTCTGTGACCTTGGACTGATTCCTTATCTTTTGTGCCTCAATTTCCTCATCTGTAAAATAAGAGTACCTGTCTCAGGGTTGATGGAGGAATAAATATACAGTGTGTCACAGTGCCCGGCACAGAGTAAGCCCTTGCTAAGTGGAGCCATACTGGAGCCTGAGGCAATCACATTCATTTATTCTGATCCCAACGTCATTCTAAGTTTCGTTTATTGTGCCTTGTTTTGGTATTAATTTTTATTTTTACTTGAGAATTTCATTGAATTTCATCTATCCTGATTGCTGAATTTTTAGTGCTTTCTTAAATTCTGTTCTGGAATCATGTGCCTCACTAACCTCCCCCCAGTCCTGCCCCCAGAGGAGCAGTTGTATGCATTACATGATTTTAAAAAATTTCCCAAGTAGTAATAAATGGCTTTAAAAAAGTTTTAAAATGTGTTTAATTTAAAGTAACTCATACTTATTATAAGGAAAGTTAAAAAAATATAGGTAAATAGAAAGAAGGGTAAATAAAAGCCTTTGTTCCATATTTCAGACACAGCCGTTATTAACATTAAATTTCAGTGGCTCCCCTAAGGAGATATATGTTCAAAAGGGAGATGAAGTTATCTATTTAGTTACCAGGTTTAAGATTAATTTTGAAGCATAGTAATGATGCAAACTTAAGGTAAGTCATTTACCTTAGAAGAACACCGGTTTCCACAAACAAAAATGCTTAATATAGTGTTAGTATTGTAGGGGTTAAATTGAACTGAAATAAATGAGGATATATGTCAAGGGCCGAGCACGTAGTAGGGACTCAAGCAATGTTTTCCTTGCCCACCTCTGCAATCCCCCAAGCCACTCATGCTCTTCCCTTTCCTCCTCTCTTCTGTGTTGAAGTTCTTGTGTGACAGTTACCAAATAATAATAAGTAAGTATTGACTTATAGATTTAGGTCTTGGCAAATTGTAAATGGACGTGTGTGCCTGGAGGGCTCCTAAGTGCTCATTGGAAACCTTGTTAGTTTTGTGTTTACTTTACCTTCTAGTTTTGAATCAACAGAGGGGCTTTAAGACCTCGCCTCCCTTTGTGGAGGGGCACTGGAATATTCACAGCCGCTGGTGTTCGAGTTTTCAGAGCTTGATGAAACATCACCTTCTTCCTTTTAACCATAACTTTTCCTGGAAGAATTTTTCCCGTTGTTTGAGAGGGGACAGCTGAAGCCCATTGTGTTGCATGTATAAAACTTCAGAAATGTAACAGAAGTAATAGAACTCTTCAACAACCTCAGTAAAGGACCAGAGGTGGCTACAGCTCCATGACCATCACTGTCACCACCACCGCCACCATTGGTTACAAGTTATGTCATGTGTATGTTTTGATTTGGCAATGCAGAGGAGGGAGGCTTTGGTAACTTCCTTGGCATTGGCCCTCCCCACACACTGTGTTTGTGTGTCCCGCTCTGGTCCCTTTTATTTGTCACATATCTATGAAGAAATTCATTTAGATGAGTTCCATATTTTTACAAGCACTCATGGGGGAAAGTTTGACTTGTCAGGATGTTTCGTCCAGGAATAACGTTTGAGCCCCCTAAAACTGGCTTTGTTTTCTATTCCTTGGCCGTCTCTTAATTTCGCATAGGAAATCCGTCACAATGAGTTTGGAAGAAGTGGAAGACCGTCTTTTAGGTGGCAGGATGAGAAGGGATAAATCATCTTTGCTGCTGATGAGTTTATCTTATGGAGGGGACATAATCTGCTTTTTAAAAGCGGGGACTTTCCAATTATTGTCAGGGAACTGGTATGATTGTAAATGGTCATTGTCTTTTAAATGCAAGTTAAATTAAGCCCGAAGTCCTAGGGGTACTCCTCAACTCACTTTGCCAAGTTTCCTCCTGGTGGACTTTCCCCTTGCAGCCTGGGGCTGTTTTCCTTTTGCCAAAGTAAGTGTCCAGCTTTTGCCTGGAGGTCAGTCCTCTCTCCTGCCCCCAGGGTAGGTAGCTGATGGCCAAGAACTGTGACTTCTGGGAGTCATCAGCCCTGTGCCCCCTGCCAACTTGTCCCATCTCCATCATCTGTAAGTCAAGGGGGTCCACCGGTTTTGTACCTTATCAACACGGAAGGAACATGCTTTAAGTAATGTTAACATACACAAAGATTTTACAGAACTGGTAAACTTGGAGGGTGGTTATTTGTGGTTTTCATTAGGTTGCTTTGGGAGGTAGATACGGGGAGAAGTGAAGGAATGGACATTTTGTCTTCCGTTTACAATGGAATGGAGGCATTTTATTTGGAAAGAAAAACTTTAGTGCTTAAAAAAAAATCTTTTGGTTGTTTTTCTCACCATGCATATATTTCCTAGCCCTTAACCTCAACCCTTGTCACGTAGTGAGGAAAGTTAGAAAGTCCTTCATTTCAACTCCTGTGAGGCGTGGGTCTGTGATGAATCAAACCAAAGTGAAGCAGTTTCATCATTTATTCTCTAAGCAAACATTTATGGATTGCCTACTGTGTACACACCACATACCCCCGTCCTTGCTGCAGTGCTTAAAGCTGACAGGGGGAGATCATATGTGCTGGGATGGCCCTGTCAGGGTGGACCGTGAGCTGGCGGGGCGTTGGTAACTCAGGCTGGGAGTTTCGTTTCCTGAGAAAAATCAGGGACATTATGTTTTCCTTTGCTTTGTAAATTTCCACCTCTAAAACAAATCATTGACACTGTTGGCTGAATTATCATTATTGTGTTTAAAGTAAATTGACAGTTTACAGAAAAACTATTGGTGTGCAGAGCGTAAAAGCTCTCTATCCAGACTGTGGGGATCCTAACTCTTCAGTAAATTTGTCCAAGGAGTATTTTTTGAGCATCTACCCTGTTTTAGGACCTGGGAATAGAGCAGTGAACAAAATAGACAAAATTCTTTGCCCTCACAGAGCATCTTTTTTTTTTTTTTTTTAAATTGGGACTTGACAAATAAGGAAAGTAGAATACAGAATGCCAGATGGTGATGGAGGCTGTGGAGAAACAGAAGCAGGGAGAGGGAACGTCATTGATGGCAGTGAGGCTGTCTTCACGGAGAAGCTTCTTGAACATTTGTGGCTGCATGCAGTCCGTGTTCCACACACAGTGGGACACATCCATGATCCACTTGGGTCTTGGGAATGCACAGAATCCAGTTAGAATGTAATGGTGGACATTTTGTTCCCTGTTTTCCAGAGGAGGGACCTGGGGCCCCCGGGGTGGTGAAGTCCCTGTGCTGAGTTCACACAGCCAGTACCAGAGAGCAGTCTCCAGAAATGGAAGGACTCTCCCATCTTAACTGCCTCATCTGAAAACAGAGCCTTCTTCAGGGCCTGTGCCCTGCTGTCCCAGCACTGTGAGCTGAGCCCAGAGCTGTGTAGGGGGCAGTGGCCTCCCCCTCCTCCTCCTCCTCACCCATAGAACATCCCGTAGTCCCTGTCATCTGCCAGCCTCTCAGCTCTGCTCCACCAGAGGAGGACCCTCTACATGCAGGACATCTTCCATTGAGGATCTGACACATTTAGAAATAGATCCACTGTTGGGTCTTTTGTTTTTCTTTTATGTGTAGTGGGGAAATGTGATTTTAAAATGTTCATCATTCCATTGGGGTGGTTTGTTTTCCCCCAAATCTCATCAATAAGGGAAGTTTTAATAGTTCATATAGACATGTAGAGCTGGAAAGATTTTTTAGTGTACGTCCTTCATTTTATAGGTGAAGTTTGTGGGACCCAGAGAGGTACAGTGACTTTTCTATTATCACGTAGCTGTCGAGTCGTATAGTGGGGGCTAAAACCTTGATGTGAGCTTTTCATATACCATTTTCTTGCAATACAGAGTATTTGTTTTTTTTCCCTGAATATAGAAATAATAAGTGCTTTTGGAGAAAATTTGGAAAGTAAGATTTTAGAGAAAAAAAATTAACAGCCTTCCATACCAGAGTTAATCAGCAGTCATGTATTTTTTTCAATCTTGTATGTGCATGTTATTGTGGGCATTTTTTCAATGTCATTAAAAGTTCTCAAAAAACATAACTTGTATTGGTTATCTTATTTGCCCTGTTTTGGAGATATACTTTCCTGGCCTTGGCTTGTGCATCTGGCATTACGTTTCACAGAATGACCTGTTTGCTGACTTGGCCATCACTCAACAGATGAGTGGGCTGCAGGTGTTGACACTGCTGATTGCCATCGCATGGCTTGTTTATTTAACTGGTGCCTGGTGTTTAAGTTGCTGTTGTCTCTACTTAAATAGAATTTGAACCTGCTGAAGTGAAGAGCTTTGTGTCTCCAAACTTTGCTTGGCTCTCTAGCTCATTTCTCTGGACCTGTATCCTTATTCTGTGAGTGGATGATCTTCCCTTGGCTCCATCTCTGAATGCTAGATAAGCTCTAGGGGCCTCTCCTCAGAAAAAATCACAAACACACACAGAATTTTGAATGTAATTTTAGAGCCTTCACAGACCACTTCCACCCACCAAGTTGAGCCTTGGATTCCAGACTCTGAACCACTGGGTTGGTTGATAATGCATATTCCATTTCTGTGATCATTCGATTAAATCTCTGATGACAAGAGAAATTGAGGTGAGCATCAGACTTTATATCAGGTTTGGTTTTGTTTGTTTGTTTTTTGGATATTAACTCTTCTAAGAGGCCTCAACGGTCTGATGCAGAAAACCCTTTCCTCTCCCACCTCTGCCTGCCCCACATCTATTTCTCTTTTGTCACTATATCCCTCCTCTACCGAAACTCTTTATCACTTTGCTCCCTGCATTTGTGGCCTCTAATCCTGTTCTGTTCTGTTTTTCTGCATCTTGTACCTTCTGTGTTCTATATTTTTGTTTTTCTCAGAAGGCCAGATCATTTTCCTGACACCTTTTCTTTTCTTTGGCTAGCAAGCTGACTAATAACAATACACTGTGGAAAATCTTTAGTCATTTGCTCCTTTTTGCAATTTTTCTTAATAATTTGTACTACTGTTTCACATTTTCCCCGACCAAGAGAAAAGAGATGATTACTTTGGAGTAGACACACACGCACACACACACGTGTGTGTATGTGTATATATATGTACATATGTATATACAGTTATTTAATATTTAGATACATATATTTAATATATATTTAAGTCTCTACCTCAAATTGTGTGTATGTCTACATGTATATATTTTATTTAAATATACTTTACATATACTTTAAAGGCATATATATATAAAATTTAAAGCCTCTGCACTAATATATATACTAATATATGATATATTTAATGTATATATAATACAAATATATATATGTATTATATATATATTTACCTTTAAAGTTAATTGTTATGCTTTAAATACCCTTCTGATATGGCAAGAGTCCCTAATAGGAGAGTGAAAAATTTTGTTGAGGTAATTGATATGTATTCCTTGTATGGGTTATTCCTTATATAGTTATTAGCTGCAGCAAAATGCAGTTTTAAATTTTATATAATTCATTGCTAAAAACAATTTTATTTACATTCCTTAAAGGTTCAGTTGTACTGTTTCCAAATATACCTTTGTCTGAAAAATGTCTAGCAAGTTTTGCAGGATACCATTTTCTTAGCTGGGAGAAAGGGACATTTTAATTATTAGTAAATGGTCCATTGGATTTCGGTTTATGAAGAGTTGAATGCTTCTGCCTTAGTTTGGGCCATTAACAAATGAAAATGTTTGCATATTTCTACAACTACTAAACTTTACTTTAGAGATAAAGATAACCAGTGACATAGAACTGACATAAGCATTAAATTCAGCAAACGTGTTTTGGGTGCTTGCAGTCCTTAAGATACTGGAGATGCAAAGGTGGTTAAGATATAGTTCCTGCCCACTTGACTTTATAGTCTCATCAAAGAGTGTGACACATACAAACGGAATAAAAGGTAGACTGTGAAAAGCTATAAAATACAGGTAAATAAAAGGAATGCCCAGAGGGTTAACAGAAGAGGAGCTAATCAATCCTGGCTAGGAGGATCAAGATGGCATTTATACTGGGTCTTAAGGCATGGGTAGGAGTCCTGGGTCAGAGGGCCTTAAGCTCCTTGCTTTTCAGAATGTGGTGGAACTTCATCTTCTAGTGGAAGGGGGAAGGTGGGGGCTATAGAGTCTAAAGTTAGCCTTCCTTACAGTAAAAAATTGCCCTTGGAAAATTCCATAAATTTTCTATATGGATTTCATGGTTTTGTGTACCCAACCAGTACAAACAATTTGTGTGAATATTAAAATCTGAGAATAGAAACTCATATACAGAAGCATTCATTCCATCCTTCTTCCCCACAGTGTTTACTCCTTTTTGTTTAAACAGTAAAATTCTATATACCTTTAATACATGTTAGTAGATTTTTTGTTATTGTAAGAGTTGAACAAGTTAATGTGTAAAAAAACTTGAAGTTGCTGCTACATAGTAGGAGCTCAGTAGATGTTGGTGGACTTGAATCCAGAGGTCCAGGAAAAACGTTGTTCTTTGAAATGTTACAAAGGAATCCTTGGCCACCTACTTCCCATCATTCTAAGATAGCATTTCCTCCTGTGACTGCTCTGACCAGATGGTACTCTCATGTCCTCAGACATCGGTCTCACGAACCCTTTAGAGAAACCACATCCTACTTGGAGGTTTAGGTTCTGGAGTTGAATACTGTACCATGGGACTCCCCTAGACCGGCTGACTTCTAAAGTGTTGGTCGTCCTAAATGAGCAGAGCAGAACCAGAGCACTTGACATTGCCTGAGAAGCTATGTAGCAGGAAAGCTGGCAATGGTATCTCCATTCCTGTACGTCCTGAGAATTTCCTTCCCTCATGAGTCCGACCCTTTGGAGGTGAGAAATTACATGGCCATCTTGCTCTCAGAATTGCTTTCCTTTATCCAGGATTAAATGCTCTCAGATGGTGGTGAGAAAGCAGTGTGAACTTTGCTGCTGCATTTCCTATAAACGTGTGGAGCCTAGTTCATGAATCAGTCCCTTTTTAGGCAAATCACTCTGTGGGAAATTAAAAAAAATTTTTTTCTTGCCTTATAGCTTGGTATGTTTTCTCCTTTTGGTGATATGAATTAGAGAACCTAACCTCTCTCCTGGCTACCTGGAAGCTCAGAGCCAATTTAAAGTTTTTTCCTTGATTACAAAAGAAGTATCAACTCATTACTAAAATTTTGAAAAATATAGGAAAACTTTAAGAAGAAGATGCCTGGTTTGTGGCATGAACATAGGGGTTCAAGATCCTTGTTCGAAGGCAGCTATAATCAAGCAGTGAACCGGAAAGACCAGTTGATTTGAAATTGCTGAAGCATTTTGTGATGTCTTGTCACAAGATGGTTGGTGGAATTATCATTTTAGATCACACAGCTGATGTCCAGAATTTAAGATAAGGGCCAGTTTCTTCAGCTGGGAATAACAACAAGAGTAACAGTAGTTCCCCTTTAAATGAATACCTACTATGTACCTGGCACTGTGCTATGCCATTTTTACCCTTTCTACCTCTTCACTAAATTACCTTAATTAAACCCAGACACTGCCTTTACCTTTAGTTGCTGATCAGCAGCTTTTACATATTTTGTTTTTTAGCAGTTGGCATAATTAGAATAGACAACTGGTTCATAGTATCATGGTGAAGAGTGTGTACACTGGATACATATTGTTACTGCTCACTGTGTTACCTTCTGCACATGTGTAACCCTTCTGGGCCTCAGTTTCTGCATCTGTAAAATGGGGATAACCATGTTACCTCCTTGGTTGTTACAAAGATTACGTAAATTGTCCATGCTGGTTGCTTGTAGTGTTCATGCAACAAATAACCTTTTAAATTCCTTTTCATTACTTACAGAATGTAAGTAATTTTGACCAAATAAATAGGGTAGCATTTCTCTCAAAGTCCTGACCTGCTGGTGACTTAATGAAAATGGGGAATTGCGGAAGAATTGGGCTACTTAGAACTTCTCAAGCCATTTCAAGAAGTTGTTCAAATTGTTGGTTATGCTGTACTTTACTGAGGCTCAGTCGGTCTGTTTAGTGTGTGGTTTCAGACTTTCTTGCCTCCTCTGATCTATAGGATAATTCTTAAGTTTTGATGTGACTGCTATTTCAACTGTATTTATGTAACTGAGGCTCTGGATTTTTTTTCTTTTTTTTGGTCCTCTTGTAACTTTATGAAGATAGTTTTTAAAATTCATATATCATATTGTTTTAGAACCTCGATTTGGCAAGTGAGTTTATATTTACCCTGAAAGATTACTCAAGGTTGAGAAATGGAGTAGTTTAAAAAAAATTACTGTAGAAATTAATTTTTTTAATGGCTTAGTTGAACTCTTGTGACTTATTACACAATTAAGATTCACACCCAGAATTCCTGGTGTTTGAGTGACAGAAGGGGGAGACACTGCCTTATATTTTTACTGTGATCCTCTCAGTATCTTGTCCTGGGCTCATTACTGACACACTTGTTGATTTAAAGTAATATTCCGTTTAATTAAAGTGTTTACCATGATAGGTAGCATACCTGAAACTGTTTGATGACCTTGTCTTTCTGGCATAAAATAGTAGATAAATCAAGTTCCGTGTGCTGAGGTCTGCCATGCAGGGAGGGACTCTTTCCTTACACCTGCACCCATGAAGTGCAGGCTGTGGGACCCCTCCACTCTTTGCCCTTCCCTGTTTTGACCACCAGCCAAGCATTTGGTGTTTAGCCATAACATGAAGGAAAGCATCCAGAAAGTACAGGATTTTAAAACACCCGGACAACCTAGCTGTCTCCTCAGCTCCAGGACCTTCAGATTTGAAGTAATCATGAAAGAATCCAACTGTGACTGATTTTCTTTTAAACACTGTGCTATTTTGATTCGGCTCCATTTGGCCCACGCCGTGTGGAACAGACACAATGAGGCTGGTCTTTATCAGAGAGACAGTACACTGTGTATTGTACAGTTCGGGTTTGTTTTCCTTTGGCCGGCGTGTGGGAACCTCCCATTCTCCGAGCAGTAGTAACACCCCTGGAGGCTGGCCCTCGCGGGCATGCCCTCCCACCCTACCGGCTCCGCGGACCCAGCCGGCGGGCTGACCACTTGTGCTTGGGAAGCCGGCCTCCTCTCCTTGCTCGGGCCAGTGGCATGCTTATGCCTTGCACGGCCGGGGACTCGCAGCTGTCCCAGTTGCAGACTTTCTGACTGCGTTTTCAGCCGAGAATGCAGGCTGATAAATGCAGGACAAGTAATAGAAGTGTCAAAAAGGAGCTGGTGATTGAATCCCCCCTGCGACGCAAGGATGCAGCTCAGGGTGAAGTGGAAGCAGAGGGCCCCGGGCCGGTGCTGGTGAGAGCGGTCGCCCTCAGCCTTTCTGTGGTCTTCTCCACGGAGTGCTTTTACTGCGTGCGCATGCTTAGCGCCTTCTGGCACTCTGGTTTTAAAACTTGCTCTGCCTGTGTCTCGTGAACTCTCCTTTCTTCTCCTGTGGATTCACTTTGGTTCCACTTTGATTTTTCTTTGGGAGGAAAGATATGTTGACATTTTGTGGATGAAGGTGGTTTTCAGGAGGCGGCTTTGTCTAGAACAACTTTGTATTGTTCAAAATTATGTCCCACCTAGCTGCAGTGTTGCCAAACATACGCCCAGGGAGGCACGTTGCAGTTGCTTTTTGTGGGGTTGGCAAAGAAGTCCTTTGCAAGATGAAAACATTTTCACATGATGTATTTATGTTATTGTGAAAATTCAGATGACATTGGGGGGGTTTTAACTAACATGACTGTTGAAGTTACATGTGTTCTCACTCACTCATTTTAATAGGTTAGCCTTGAACAAAGTAAGAAATAACCTAAACTTTGAACCAACCGATAGAAACGTTTCCGTTCTTTTCATTAACGAAGCTCAGAGCAGTTGGGATAAATTCAAAGGGATCCGGTAGGCTTTTAAGGGAGGAATGTGAAAAATGGTTGTGTTGTTATCATCAATGAGTAGGTTGTGCTTCTCTCTCGGAATTTCTTTAGTACAATAAAGGCACATAATTTTTTAAGCAAACTGCAAAAAACCACCAACATGCGCTGCAGAGAGGACAATTGAGCCTTTCAGATGATCTGTTAAAGGGATTGTTAAACTAGTATTTAGTGATTTTATATAGTGATTTTTTTTTTAAATATAGAGGTTCAGTTGCTGTTACAAAGTGTTTGGTTAACTACTTAATTTTCAATTAGTCCCTTTAATAATCTGTACTTAAATTTCCCTATAATGGGTTGGATTTGAATTAAATTGTTTCCCTCGGTGACACATGAGACTGCCTTACATTGTTTTGCCTTCAAAATGATATTGCTAACTGTGAACTGAGAAAGTTTGTAAATATGATGGATTTTTTCACTGGGATTTTTATCTGAGTGATTTCGTTTTCTTCCCCCTGGTATACTGGGTAGAGATGTTACTCATTATCTTGGATTCTTTTCTACTAGCACAATAATTCATTTATCCATTGCTTGAGCCCCTTCATGCTGTGTAGATTTAACTGGTTAAAGCTCCTAGCTGATGTAACTTAGGATTTCTTGGAGGAAGTTGTGTGGTTTGGGTTCCCTTGTGAATATTCTTAAAAGTCTTTTGTCAGTGTTTCTCCAGATGTGTAGAAATATTTATCCAGAGGCTTAAATACACTATAGAAAGATGCTGTGTGCTTTTTTTTTTTTTTTTTTTTAAATCACACAAGTGACTTTTAAAATATTTCCTTCTCAGGGCACCTGTTGCTCAGTTTATAGAACATGTGACTCTTGATCTCGGGGTCATGAATTCGAGCCCCATGTTGGGCATAGAGACTACTTAAAAAAAAAATAATGAAAACTTCCTTCTCTTTCTAGTGCTCCAAACATCAGCTGCTCATGTCGCAGTTATTTGTTTCGGTCAGTCTCACCCCAGGCAGGTCCACGGGGAGTTCTTTTTTCCACTGTCCTGGATGAAGCTGTGTTGGCTGCAGCTGCACCCGGTGGGTCCAGAACCTGCTGGCAGCGTGGAGAGCTTGGGCTCGAGCATCTGCAGGGGCAGGTGTGCGAGAAAGTGGAAGGCAGCAGTGACCCAACGAGAAGCATTTTCTTATCTGATAGTGTTTCTCTTCTTCCAATGGGGGAAGCAAGATAAAAAAGAGTTAATAACGGATAAGAGAAGCAAGGATATTTCAACAGGGCCTCTGTCCAGGGCAGATCTTTCTTACTTGTGATTATCACTGCTCACAGCAAATGAGAATTCAATAAACTGCTTGGAATACAGCTTTTTGTCCAAGATATTTTTTAAAAGTATGCCAGCACAGTCTATTTGTTGTAGTGCTGTTCCTTATTATTGTCAGTAGCCCTGGTACTTGGTGAGAGTACATGTGTAACATTTAAATGTAAGTAACATACTTTATTTTAGAGGTAACATATTAAAATCAAGTTTTGCTGATTTTAGTTATGTACACAATCAGTCCTTGGGGAAAATGTTACATGGTTTAGAAGGCATAAAAGTAATGTGTGTAAAAAATCTAGTGTAGAAATAGGAAAAATAATGTGCCCTCACCTTTACTCCAAAAGTGCCCACAATTAATTATTTGTTGTATACACTTTCTTTTTTGTTTTTATTTTTAAAAAGTAATCTCTGTACCCAACATGGGGCTTGAACTCATGACCCCGAGATCAGGTGTTGCGTGCTCTTCTGACTGAGCCAGCCAAGCGCCCCTGGTATATAGTGTATACTTTCAGACTTTCTCCTTTGCATATAAAAGTGTCACTTATTGTGGTATGTGTGTTTGGAAAATGTACTATAGATTTCTGCATTAATATTCTCCCAGAACATATCAAAAACATCTTTCTTTGTCACCATTGATTTATGTCATTATTCTTAATGGCTGAATGGTATTCAATTTTATAGCAGTATCATGATTTGATGGTTATTTAATTTGTTTCCAATTCTTTGCAATTGGTACAATGTAGGGTCATTAAGAAATGACTTTGTGGGCTGTAGATGACTAATAGTGCACTTAGTAGTAACTATAAATATATCTTAAAGCACTTAATGCAAGTCAGTATTTGTTCTGTAAAACTTGGATCAGAAGTCTCCTCTTGCTGCTTTTCTTTGGCAATAATGTTTCTTTCTCCTCTGCCAGGAGAACGGTTAAGGTCTCCCTGAGCAGGGGCTGCTTGTTCTGTTCTAGGTAAAGCCAGTGTCTTTTAGAGAAGAATGTATATGGACGTTCTGAAGTTTCAGAGGCTGCAGGGTTCAACTTATAGACACCTTCATAGGAGGGTCTTGTCCCCTCATTTTGACAGTAAGCATGGGAGGCAGTGCATGCGAAACTTCTCTGTGCCCATCCAGGCTCACTGCCAAGCCCATTGAAAATGACTTTGTGGGCTGTGAATGACTAACAGGGGAACAATCAGGATATTGTTGACATCTACAGGTTAGTTACCCTGCTTACATTTGAATACCTATTTTTGCCCCCAAACTCTAAATTCCTGGAAATAATTTATTCAAATTGTTATTTCTCAGCAATTTAGAGAACAGGGTGTGGCCTCTAAGAGTCCAAAATGGCTGGGGTATATGGCATTTGTGTTGCTCTTTCATTGGGTTATTTTCAAGAGGCATCCGAGAACTGAAGTACAGATCTTATTTTGGGAATTTAGAAGGTCGAAAGATGTGAAGATAAAGAAGAGCTGAATTTTCATGTGTTAGGTATACTCATTAGGTATTTTTTGAAAAATTTATTTTTAAAGATTTATTTTTATTAGAGAGAGAGCGTGCACACACGCCAATGAATGTGAGCAGGGGAGAGAGAGAGAGAGAATCTCAAGCAGACTCCCCACTGATCATGGAGCCAGATTCAGGGGCTCGATCTCACGACCCTGAGATCATGATCCTAGCCGAAATCAAGAGTTGGACACTTAACCCCCTGAGCCACCCAGGCTCCCCGAAAGTTTCTTTTTTTGAGACACCTTTTTTCTTTGCTATTTTTCTGGGATCTTCAAGTGGTAAAAACGGAGTCTGAGTTCTTATTTTGATATTTTGAATGAACACATGTTTAGCTAAATGGCTACGTGAGAGGCAGCATCTGTAGCCATGTAGTAACGGGTAGGAGACGAGGCTTCTGGCTAGACAAGTAGGTGTGTTGCCTGGGAAAACCTCTCTCTCCCTGAAGTCAGTTTACTCTAGAAATAGACAAAGAAGTGAATTAAGACACAAACCCGAAGTATAAGGTTATGGGCAATGATCATGTGAATGTGTATATCCTATAAAACTTTAGATGACTATGATTGAGTTAATTAAATTATGCTTATAAAGCCCTTTGGCCCTGCCGGTTTTCCAGCATCCCTATAGACATCTTTAGAAATAATTAATGATATTAAGGACATTGGTGATATTTGATAAGTAGGTTTTTTTTGTTTGTTTTTAAAATATTGAGTGGTGAAGGAAAGTTCCTATAAGCTTTCTGTAGTGACATATTCCCAGGTGATAAAACCAGGAAAGTTTACTTATTCAGAGCCATAAGCCTTCACTATGCTTGTTGGTTTTCCCCTTGGTTTATTTGTTTTCTCATTCAACCCACATTTATAAGTACTGTGATTTGCCGAACTCACTAACACCCTTCCTCTCCTCAAGCAGGTCTGGCTAATGAGGGGCTCTCACATGGTGTTTATTAGACACAGTGAGTGCTAATCTCACCCATCCTTTTCCACTTAGGCAGACAACACTTAAATCATCATCAGTTCCAGCAAGGACATGTTCTCGACTTTTTAGCGTCCAAAGCAGGCCCAGCTGTGCTTTACGGAAGGCACAAGGGCCCCTGACCGTCCATATGAACAGTTTGCATGAATGAGGCGCCCTGAAGGTGCACGCATATTTTGTGGGGCTGTCAGTGGAAGGAATCTTTGGGGAGTGCATGCTTAGATAGTGTCGGGGTGAATTGACTAACCATGCAGGCATGGAAAACTGTCCCAGAGAAGGGACTTTCACAACCGTGTCACTACCCATTACAACACAGAGCCACTCTCTACTTTCTGGGATTCTTGCTCACATAGAACACGAAAACCCACCCAGCTCCGGCGTGCTGCTTTCTCATTGTTCATCAACAGGGAGGCAGAAGGGCTGATTACATTTTTTATGACTGGGTAATGCCAATTGCTTTCTTTTGTTTTTTGGAGTAATAACAAAATATTTATATAGTGCCTTGCTCTGTGCCAGACACCGTTTTAAGCCTGTTAAGCAGATTATTTCAATTCTCACAGTTCTAGGAGGCAAGTGCTATTATTGTTTCTCTTTTTACAAATGAGGACAAAGTACAGAGAGGTTAGGTCACTCGGTAAAAGTTACATCTTTAGTAAGTGGCAGAGCCAGGGATTTTTGGCTTCTAGTCAGATTTTCCAAAATCCATACCTGGACACTTACATACAATTCATGAGCAAATATGAACATACTTGCTTGGGCTTAGCATTGGTATTATAAAGATGAAAAAGAAAGGTTGAAAAACACCTTGCCCTTAAAAAATTTAGAAATTTTTAGAGAAAGACCAACTTATAAGTGACAGAACAACAGTGGTTGAATAGCATAGACAAAGAGAGGGATAGCTGTGCCTGAAGGAGTTGGAAATATGAGCAAAAGAGAATTCACTGTCTTTCTTACTTTGGGTGTCACATTTTATCACTTTCCCAGGAGGTTAGATAGGAGTGTAGACTGATGGAATATCTAAGAGTCTGGAGACATCTTATTTTCTTCCCTAGATTAATTTTTTAATGAATTTACAGCATGATCTAGGATAACCCTGAAATGCTTATTCCCTAACCAGGAACATGGACACGTTGGTTCCTGTTATGTTTAGAGGAGGCTGCCGTTTGCTTTGCGTGCTCTTTGACAGGTAGTGGCTAAGTACGAGGCAGCTGAACTATGTATGTCACTGGTAGCAGGTGGTGTGGGTGGTCTAACAGAAAGCCCTTTGGAGACTAGAGGCATATTTTTGGTCCCAGATCTGCCTTGTAATCCCTGCTGATCATCACCCTTCCCTCCTTCAGTAGTTTTCTCATCTGTAGCATGAGAAGCATGTAGTAAATTATCTCTAAGTTCTGTTCTGGGGCTAAAGCTCAATGGTTCAGGGTTATTAGCTTTGATCCCAGAAAAACCTGTGATGGAGTCAGGTCAAGACCCTGGAGTTTTAGTTTCAGGTTCTATGTTTAGTTTATTCAAAATCTTCTGGGTTTTGAGTTGTAGGAGCTACAAAATAGAGGATAGTGGATTGCCACCCAATGTAATGAGTAAGGGGAGTGAAATGGGTTGGCCAGTCTGGAAATAAATAAAAGTGGCAGCAGAATTTGGAGTTAGCAGGGAGAACTGTGCAGGAGATTCACAAAGGCCTGACAAGCCTGCAGATGACATATCACTGTGAGTATAATTTTAGAACCAAAAAGGCTTGGAAATTATAGTTTATCCTCAACCTTCCAGAAGTTTGAAATATCCCTGTAATGTGATACTGCTAGTCCTAAGTCTCTCTTAGAGGAACATTTTGAGGCTTTAGAAGTTTTTAGTGCTCGCTTTCCAGACAAGAGTATGTGTCACTTACCAGTGGATCTCTGAGGGTTTCGCCAGGTTCTCTGGGAGGAGCCAGGCTGTTGTCCTGTTTTGGGATCTCCTTGCTATGGAGAGTTGTCACTGCCAAGGGAGAAGCAGAAGTGACTGATGCAAGGAGCCCTACAATCAGTCATGAGGCCTGGGTCCTGTGTCTTTTAAGCCTACTTGACATTTGTAAGCCAAGATTGGTTTCTATCAGATGGAGATAGTGGTAGTGACTGCCCTCCAGATCGCTCATCCACAAAGGTTATCTAGACTGCGCTGGTCAGCTTACCACAGTGACTCTTTCCTTGCTCTGAGCTGGGCTCCAGCATGCTGCCAGACTGCTCTTTACAAACACAGATAAACCCCTTTTCTAACTTTCCTTTGCAGAGAAGGCAAAGCATGGCTTATTTGATCCTTGGAGGCCAGCCCTGAGCTGGCTTGCTGCCCTCATCTCCTGCCCCTTCCAAGATGCATCCTGACCAGGGTCCGGACTATTTCACTGAGGGTGCTTTCATACCTGGCACAGTTCTTCCTGTGCGTGGCTTTCTTCCCTGCCAGACTATTCCTGTCTGCCCTTCAAGTCCCAGCTCACATGCCAGCTCCTCCAAGAAGCCTTTTGAAACCCTCTCCCCACATTTCCCCACGGGCTGTGTGCTCCTGTGGCCCATTGTGGCATCATTATTCTAACACATTCAATTATTATACAGCTCTGCTGTGTTGTAGCTAAGGTTTATTGGTTTTGTTTTCTTTGTATTCCATCTCTGACATAATATCATGCCCCCTCCACCCCTTTTGTTCTTTTGGGCATGGTCCTGGTCACTCTTTGAGGAATGTAATGGCAAAGAATGGGTTG
Organism: Ailuropoda melanoleuca; assembly: GCF_002007445.2. Lineage (NCBI taxonomy): Eukaryota > Metazoa > Chordata > Mammalia > Carnivora > Ursidae > Ailuropoda > Ailuropoda melanoleuca. Next base: position 129,111,314 of record NC_048224.1, on the reverse strand, counting down.
CAGAAAGGGCCCTCCAGGAGAGACTGGATCTGTGGATTCTTCTTCAGTCTTCCCCCTCCCCCTTCAAAGGTTTAGCCACCAATATCCAATTGAATTGCCAAAAGTAAAAAGGGGTGCATCTAGAGGAAGCTACTTGACTAAATAGGTTGTGGGTATTATGCCCTGAAACTCTCCCGTGCTTCTGTTATTTTTGATCTAAAATGCTTACCAACATTTTATGTGAGTACTTACTTGAGTACAGAAGTGCAAACTTATGTGAACAAAGTCAAAACTGTTTTCTCTCTTGCTCTTAGCCAGCACCGTTTTGGTATCAGTACCACTTCTTGTCCGCCATTCACCTATGGTTATAGTATGATTTGGAAAAAATCATTGTGTGACCTTATTACCAGCATCCCATCACTATATGTGGAAAAGGTAATGGAGACCCATAAAGTGTAGGGCAAAGAAGATAGCTTTTCCTGGGGGAGAAAGATAGGAAAGATGAGAAAGGTGGGGCCTCTTAGCAACACTGAACAACACAGGTTGCCTCCTTTACTTGACCAAGACGAGACCTGTTTTGGTCTCTAATGTGAGTTAGTATTTTTTCCAAAATCTGTTTTGTCCCCCCAGGTAACAGTTTCAGGAAGTGGTTTATCCTTTGTTTTGCCTTGAAGTTTAAAACATTACCTGTATGTTAAAGGTTCATACAGTCTATAATAGTACTGTTGAATAGAAATACAGCATGAGCTACATATGTAATTTAAAAATTTTTGGTAGCCAAATTAAAATAAAAAGAAATAGGTGTGATTAATTTTAATAATGTAATTTTAACCCATTATTGCCAAAATATTATTTCAGCATTTAATTCTTATAGAAATAGCAAGGCATTGTATATTCTTTTATTCCTGCTAAATCTTTGAAATTTTATGCCTATAGCATTTCTGAATCTGGAATAGGCACATGTGGCTAGTGGCTACTGTATTGAACAGGCAGGTCTATAGTCCCACATATTGCATAGCTTATACACCTCAAACCAGAAAGTTGTCGTTTGAAGGGGGTAAGTCATTGGATGGGGTACCATATTTGTGACCCTGTGGAGGAAAAATGCACGATTTAAGTATAGAGTTGGCCTTTCCTCATAAGATGATCCTTGAACTGTTTATTGGTAATGTATATTAAATACTACCTAATGACATTCATATATGTCCCAGCATCCAAACCTGGTTCTTCAGGAAGATTTGGTATTTTGGGGTATGATTTTTAATATTCTTGAGACTGAAAGTATTTTTTCATGAAAGGACTCTCTGCCTTTTATCTCTCTCTTGGTGAGATCATGGAGCCGGGGCAGTTCAGTGGCCAGCATTGAGCAGAAAGCCTCAGACTTCTGTCCTCCCTGGAGAAGCGGTGGCTGAAGCATTACAGTGTGGAGTGGTGCTGTGCAGTTGTCTCACAAAGGGAAGTGGAGACATTGGGGAAGCATTTCCTATTCTAGAACTTTGACGTTCCGTCGTGCTTACTGCAAGTGGGTTATGGGAAGGGTCCTGGGCTTGGAGCCAGGAGATCCAACGGTCACCATCTGTGTGACCTTCACTAATTTATGTAACCCCTCTGAACTTCAATTTCCTCATCTGTGAAATGCTGATGATACATACAGATTGGGGGGGAGGTTTAGTGAGATAATGTGCGTGTGATCCAGCAAAGGCATGTGTATGTTTTAGGCACTAAAGTTTTATGGTGTCCAAGTGACACAACTTTTTATGATCCCCTTGAGCACCATTTCATTCCTGGTCTGAACAGGGACTATATACTGAAACTTTTCAATAACCGTGTGATGATGATAGAGAACTTGTTACTTACCCATTTTCTGATGTAGATATGGAGATTTAGTAACTTCCCCTAAGGCCCCATAGCTAATAAGCAGTTGGAACTAGGATTTCCTGAAAATACTTTTTAAATATGAAATTCTCAAACATACACAAAAGTAAACTGGTAGAGGGTTTCTCCAACTTGGTTGAGCATCAGAATCACCTGGCTTTGTTAAAAACCCAGATTGCTAGGCTCCACCCCCAAAATATCTGATTCAGTAGGTCTGGGGTAAATTTGCATTTCTAACAAGTTTCAGATGATGCCGAAGCTGCTGGTCTGGGGTTGCACCTTGAGAACCCTGGGACCAGTATAATGAACTCCCATCTGCCTGTCACCGCCTCCAACAATGGTAAACGTTTTTGGGACCAGGATTTTAATCCTAACTCCTCACACCTGCCTTTAGCTGGTCCCTGAACAGCCTTTCTGGTGATGAAGTGTGTAGAAACTCTTCTGAGAACCAAATATGTGATATGAATATTCCATCCCCTGCTTCCATTTTCAAATAAGTAGCTTGAAGCTGTTTTGAAATCTGACTATATTGGGCCTTTCAGAGCCTTTTAGCTTAATTACTTGACCTCTTCATTTCAGAGTTCCAAAAATAGCTTTTATTGACATAGGAAGAATTAAGAATTTCAAGCAAAACGCTAGAAAGAAAAATTGTTGGCTGGAAAAGGATCTGTTGTACAAATTTAAAGTAGAATTATTTGTACAGTTGCCACAGTGCATCTTTTTCTTTTTTGCTTTCATTATTGCTTCATACTTGTGCAAAAACGTCAGGCAGAAGCGGAAGCTGGGATGGATGGGTAAGTGTGAGGCACATGCTGAGCCTGCCCCCCAGGCTCTCGGTCTATTCTCTCTCTCTCTCTCTCTCTCTCTCCTCTGTACACCCTCCTTTGCCTCCCTCAGCCCATGCTCTGAGTCAGGCGAGAAGACCTTCAGGCATTGTCTTTGAAAGGACGAGATCCCCATGCTGCCTCTTCTCACATGCCCGCGGGCACAGGGCATGGAGGAGTCCCCTACATCCTGTCTGGGCTTCTCTTGTTAACATTCTCTGCACAGCCCCGTTGAGCACAGCTGACTAAATGCAGGCAGCTATGTGGGTTTTCATTGATTGGTATTATCTTTATTACCTCAGTTTGCATCGTTACATGTCTTTTATACCATTTTCTAGATGTTATTGATTTGACAGTTTTCACAGAGTCTTTAATTCTGCTAATTTTAGTAATAGGATAATAATTTTTGGAAAACCACAGTTATTTATAAAACTGACAAATACAAAATCCAGACTCTTTTCCTTCCATCAAACTGATGTTGAGTGTCCAAGTTTTGTCCACTAAATCTTCATTTAGTGGCAAGTCCTCTCATTTGAGTGCTTTTTTTTTTTAGTGCTGTATAAAAAGGGAATTCAACATCTTTTCAGTGTTCATAACATAAAATGCTGTATTCATAAGTGTGTCATTCTTTTAGCCTGGTCTGCGGATAGTACTACACTTCAGTGTGAGAAATCTATTTAGATGTCTGAGACGTTGGTGTCCTCTATGCATTCTTCTAAACATTCACCAGTTAATTAACCATATGGGAGTGCTCAGGTTTGAGCTTGCTTCGCAGTCCAAGCTTAGATAAGGTCCTCTTTCTCCTCCAGTTTTTTGTATCGCGTGCTTTTGCGCACTGTTATTGAAAGTGCAGAAATCAAAATGTAGAGGCTGAAGGGAAGAGCATGGAGCAGGGGTCAGGAGACCTGGGATCCAGGCCAGGCTTGCGGGCAGCTCCCCCTGGGCCCGAGGACAGTCACGTAACTCCCACGCTCCCAGGTTTTCCTGTCTTTAAAACGAGAGGGCTAGCTAGACCAGATAATCTCAGGCTCTGATGTTTGCACATCGCAGTTCTAATGTTACCGGACCTCCTGCTCCTTTTCAACAAGCATGCTTTTCAACAGCTGCTGAGGCCATTGTTTCCGCACACGCTGATGAACAATCTGGAGAAGAACATGTATTACTGAAGGGGATGTGATCATATTTTGATTATCATGATCTCCTAAGTTTTAATGTCCTGGGTCGAGGGAAGGAAGAGCATGTCTATGACAAGGCAGTTGGGAAGTCGCTTTCCAGAGTGAGCATGGCTCGGGACCTAGTTCTGTACCGCTCAGCCCCCTTCCTCCTGCACCACTTTCCTTCCTCAGGGCCCATCACAGTGTGGCACACTTGCCACTCTGGCCTCCTCTTCCAGTGCAGGCTGTAGTCTAGGGGCGGCTCAGAGACACATGGGCACCCCAGGCCAGCCAGTCATTGGTACCTCCTCAAACAGATGCCATTCAAATTGTTTACTGTTTATTTCTGTATTGTTTGTTTATAGGCTCTGTGCCCAGCATGGAGCCCAACTTGGGGCTTGAACTCACAATCGCAACATCAAGACCTGAGCTGAGTTCAAGAGTTGGACACTCAACCAACTGAGCCACCCTGGCGCCCCAGGTGTTTACTCTTTTAGAGGAGAGACTGAGGGCTGCTTGGGGCATAGCCGTTCCTCTCCAACTCCAGTGATGCCTACCTGTCCAGAGAAATCGGGGTCCTGCAGTTAAGCGTTCTTTGTTTGTCCTGCACATCCATTGCAGAGCCCCAGTGCTTACCTCGGGTGGCTTATTCACGTGTGCTTGGCAGCCACACAGAGTACCCTTTCAGAAAGGACTTCTCATGGGGCGCCTGGGTGGCACAGCGGTTAAGCGTCTGCCTTCGGCTCAGGGCGTGATCCCGGCGTTATGGGATCGAGCCCCACATCAGGCTCCTCCGCTATGAGCCTGCTTCTTCCTCTCCCACTCTCCCTGCTTGTGTTCCCTCTCTCACTGGCTGTCTCTATCTCTGTCGAATAAATAAATAAAATCTTTAAAAAAAAAAAAAAAAGAAAGGACTTCTCATAAATGTTATTTTCCGGAGGTGCTGTAGCAGCACCCCTACAGACTGGTTTCCCAGGCCTTTGGCCTGCTGGCACCCCGTCCCTGTTACGCAGCTCGGTCCCAGCTATCCTGAACTGTTTGCTGCTTCTGGAACTCACAGTGCTTTCAGGAGGATTTATCCGGAAGCTAAGGATTCTTCAGTTTCAGGATTCCTTCCAGGGCCCCGGAAGGGCCTCCAGCAACTTTACATTCAAAATTTTGCGTGTGTTTTTTGTTTTGTTTTGTTTTAAGAATACTGTTGTATTTTCCTTCCCCTTCCAAATATGCAAATTTCAGGCCCCACAAAATCTGGCTGCATCCAGGAGCGTGCTCCTTCGTGTCTCCATTTTCTCTGCAAGTCCACCCTGAATCCGGGCTGACTCACTCCCCTCTTAAACTGCTCTGAAGCACCCCACGTTGTCAGGTTCTGTCCCCCATCCAACACGTATTTATCGGGTGCCTACACTATGCCACACCTTGTTCTCGGTGTTGAGGGAGCAGTAAATAAAATGGAAATCTTGACCTCTGTGGAGCTTGTACTCTAACTGGGGGGAAGCAGGTTCATTCTAGGTGGGGTCTGATGCCACTCCTAGGTTCCCACTGCCGTCAGTCATTCTGCTGTCATCGTGTGTGTGTGTCACACACACATTGTGATGTGTGAAGTCTGTTTCCCCTTTGGAGTGTGAACTCTCTAGGGTGGGGCCTGTGTCCTTGTTATCTTGGCATCCCGAAGACCCTGACACAATGCATGTGGATATGGACAGGCTTAGTAAAAGTCTGTGGAGAGAAGGAACACATAGCTGCTAAGAGTATTTGCATGCGAGGAAGGGATGCAGCTGCTAATTTCCTGTGCCCCCCCCAATTATAGGAAAATGAGGATTCTCCCTTCAGATTTAACCACTTAAGTTCCTCGTGGGAGTATGTAGTGAGAGTTGTGTGTAAGACAGGAGCAGCAGGAAGGCTCATTGGGCCACCCTGATTAACTTCCACTCTTCCTTCTTGTTGCAAGCTGCGTTGTCCCCTCCCCAGGGACAGCGCTGAGGTCCTGTTGGCAACGTTGAGAAGTGCACATTTTGCAAATGGACTAAGTTCCATGAGGTGTTTTTATCTCAGCTGGATCAAGTAGCTTTTATAGTCATGCAGATAAATTAAGGAAGTTTTAAATTCTTTGTAAGCAGAAACAATAAATTTCTCATTTCTTAAAATAGAATGCTTCAAGAGTTACTATTTCCTCAGTTTGCTATTTCAAGAAGTGGTATTCAGGATTGGAGCTTGTGTTAACATTTAATTACCAGAGACACAAAGTCCAGAAATGACTAGAAAGTTCACAGGAAGCTATCCTGTCAGAGAGAAAAGCAATGAAATCAGTAAGCCTTTCTGCTGAGCTCTTCCCGTGGTTTTCCAGGCTTCATACATGATTGGCCAAAATTGAACACATTTGTGCGCCTGTGCTCTCCAGCTATGCTGGATTTCAGAGGAATCTCATTTTCCTGGCACCGAGAGGATTCCCTGGCTTCTGTTTGCCTGTGGATCTGGAATTTCAATTTGCATGGATGTTGGGCAGCCAGACCCACAGCAACAAATGCTGGAGGAAGGAGTGAGGTCGGAGAGCCTCAAAGGGAGGTTAGTGGGGAGGGCACTGTGGATCATGCCTTTTGGCACCTGTGACAGCCACAGGATCACCGGGGTTCACCACACTGCCCCTGCTTCTACGAGTGGATGGGGACTGGTGGGGCCTTGGTATCAGGGGCTAACCTGTACCCACATTGTTCCTTAAGATGCAGCTCCTTCTTCCATGGTCCTGATCACATGGCCTGGCTTCAGGCCTTGCCTGTAGACCTCTGGCAAGGAAGCCAAGGTTTTGATTCATTGTTAGGAAATGTCTTTGGGCTCTGGGCCTCCCAAACTCTCCAGTAGAGTCTGCCTCCACTCTCTCCCCTGAAGTGCCACATAACCGGCTGTGAGGAGTGCAGCATGGGGCTCACCGCCTGCCCTCTCACCTCTTCTAGAATCTTCAGTCCTCCTGCTGTCATGGCCCTGTCCTAGGGGAGTGGGTCTAAAGTGCTCCTGTATACACCCTTCCCCCCAACAGTTCTTCTTGGTCCTGCCTGACACAAACTTCATCAATACTCCGTTCAGTTTCTACTGTAAGCATCTATTTATGTTTATTTTGGGCTCAGTCCCTGAATTCCAGTGTCATCTCTGTTAGTATACAGTTTTCCTCTGGCCTTTTGTGTTTCCTTCTTTGTGCATGCCCCTACCATTGTTGTCTGTTTTATTTTATATGTTCTTGGCGAGTACAGGAAAGTTTTTGTAAACTTTTGTAAACCACTTTTGTAAAGTGGTAAAATTGAATGTATGTGGAACATTCACCACTCCCCCTCCCCCACCAGACAAAAATCACTGTCATGATTTTTGCACTGTCGTGCAAGCAACGCATTTAATAATAATAACGCTTATAATAGTAATAACAACAGCTGCATTTATCATGTGCTTACAGTGTGCCAGGCTCTGTCAAGCATTTTACACGCATGCACTCAACAGAGCCTGGTAAGAGCCCCACACAACTGTGCAGCTCAGCTTTCTTAACCTCTGTACTGAACTGCCTTCGATTCACATCTGTGGGTATCTCTGGCCCCACCAGAGCAGAGCCAGGTTTTGTGAGTGATGAAGCTTAGAATGTGGGGGGCCTGGTCTAAAAAAATAATTCAAAATTATAAATACAAAATGAGGCATGGAAGTTAATATTTTATTTAGATTTTGAAAAGAAATCACAACAAATTACAAATTCTAAAAAGCTTACTCAAACCATAAACATCAGAAATACAGGAGAACAACATTTTATTGTGCAGATCTCCTGGTACACCTCACTAATACTTTCTTCCCTGCATTTTGTGGTTTCATACTATTATCACCTCTTCATATGATCATGGTTTGGTTTGATCACTCTGTATTGCAAGGATAGATCATTTAATCTTTCCTGTAGTATTAGTCAACATTTGCATTTTATTAATCATAGTTTAGGAAAGTTTCCTCTAGCTTTATAACGTTTGGTAGCATCACATAAATTATTACGATTGGAAAAAAAACCTCTGTTAGGTTTCTTTCATATATGAGCTGAATAATTTTGGGGGCATTCTCAGATTGTGTGATGAATAACGTCCCTCAAGTATCCCCCAAGTCCTGGGGCCAAACACCTTGAGATATACCTGTATTGCAACATGACCTCTCATGCTGCACCTCATGTGACATGCGTCATGACATTGGGTGGACTGACACAGTCGCTGTGGTCCTGCAGATTTTCCTAAGAAGCCAAGATGCTGAGCAGCAACTGAGCTCTACACAGACATGGGGCCTGGGCAGGGGTCGATCCAGGTGGGGGATACCAAGCTTTGTGCACAGTCACCATGTCTCTGGGTCCTGGGCTAGATGCTGGGGGGGGGGTGCGGTGGGCAGAGATAAAGAGACCCAGCCCTGTCCCAAGGCACCCATAGTTAAGGAGGTTTACAGGTCGTTTCAGCCTAAGGTAGAATAAACTGCCTTCTAGGACTGCTATTAACAGGAGGTGTCCCTGTCAGAGAAGGGAAAGACTATCTCTGATGGGTTGAGGGAGGTGCGCCCTGGTACAGGGCCAAGTACTGTGTGCCCTGGGGCTCGAGCAACTCTGCTTTCACTCCTTTGGCGTATTTGCTTGTGGGAGATTTGGTTTTTAGAGGAAGGATTCTGCTAAAATAGGAAATTTGTCGATGGCAGCCAGCAGGGCTGTAGGCCGGTGACAGGTGCAGAGGTGTGAGCGAGTGACAGGAGCAGGCTTGTATCAGAAGCGAGCCACATTGCTTCTGTCTTGGGCCTGGGGGCTAGAGACAAAGCTGGAACCTGCACAGCTGCCTCCATAAGAGGGCTGCATGTTGGTGAAGGAATTGAGAACTGTGCCCACCTGAAGAATTCCCACTCTTCCTTCACCTTGAGGTGTCACTTCCGTGGTGAGGTGAGGAAATGTCCCAGCCCATGCGTGGCAGTTGGCTCAGCCTCCTCCCTGAGCTCTGCATTTAACTTCTGCCAGCACTTCCTGCTGTATTGAATTAAATGTTTACAAGCCACCCTCTCCCACTGTCCAGAATGTCCTCAACTCAGTTCCATGGCTACTCTCCAAGGAATGACAGCCCTCCCCCAGACTTGTGTATAAAAATTTAGAAAGTAATATGTATACACATTTTTGGGGAGAGTGGGCCCAGGTTCTCAGAGGGGTCTATAACCCCAAAGAGGTTAAGGAGCTTAGCACTGGGCATATTCCTTATCCCTTTCTGAATTTACAAATTCCAGCCCAGTTCCTGGGACATCAGAATTCCTGGGGGAGCCTGTGCAAGTGCAGATACCTGGTCCTACCCATAGAATTTCTAATTCGGCTTACTTTTGTATCAACTTCGCAGGTGATGCTGCTGCTTGTTACTGGGACCCCACTTTGAGAACCACTCTTGTAGACTTTTGTAAACTGAAAGTACCATGGTTCGCTCCCTGTCTGATTTCGCAAAAACCTGAGAAACAAATGTTCATAAATAAGGACACTTAACCTCCACATGGGGGCGAGAGCTAGAGAAGTTGTATATATAGATTGAATTATATTTTTCACTTACTATAAAAGCAATATAATCCACTGTACAAGTTCTGAATGTCACAGACTCAGGAGCTGACCGAGCCCCCACCGTGCTTAGGGAAACAACGTCTTTGAATATTTAAAACCCAAACCGGTGAATTCTCAGGTTTTCAAAACATGGTGGTTCTGATGGCCTAGGAGCAGCTCCATCCATGACCATTGGTTGATTTGGATAATTCTGAGTCCAGAATCTTGCTTTTGACCATAGAAAATCAAAAACTTGGCTCTTGTAGCTGTGTCACCCCAGGAAGGATTACACTTAAGTGTGTTGATGGCTTTATTTTTTTATTTTTTATTTATTTATTTTTTGAAAGATTTTATTTATTTATTCGACAGAGATAGAGACAGCCAGCGAGAGAGGGAACACAAGCAGGGGGGAGTGGGAGAGGAAGAAGCAGGCTCATAGTGGAGTATCCTGATGTGGGGCTCGATCCCATAACGCCAGGATCACGCCCTGAGCCGAAGGCAGACGCTTAACCGCTGTGCCACCCAGGCGCTCCAGGTGTGTTGATGGCTTTAAAACCAAGGCCATGTGCCAGATCTACACTAAGCCTCTTTCTCCTAAACTGGGAGTGGGGTACTAGCAGTCTGGTAATTAGCTAATTTCACTTTGCTGTTAGTGTGACGTTCCGGTCACCAGCGGCTCTGTAGGCTGGTCCGTTGCCTACCCTAGTATGCTGTCCCCCTGCTCACGTGACCACTTGGAAAAGCTTAGTGAAGCTGAAGAACAGTGAACAGCTGTAACCAGTGAATCATTCTTTTAAAGAAGAGTAGAAAATAGGCAGTTATGCCCTTAACCCCCAGTTGAGTAGACCTAGAGGTGTGACTTCCCACTGGCCCGCTGTCCTTTCTGATTGTAGCTGCTGCTTCTGTCTTTATCTTCCTCCTGTGTTTCATCCACTCCTGCGGCTCCTGCCTGCCTCACCCCTGCTTGTTGGTCCCTTTTATCTCTTCGTCCCCCACCTCCTCCTTGTCTCCTTTTCTGTTCCCTCACCAATCTCCATTCTCACCCGTTACCCTCCTGAGGGCCACATGAGGCATGGTGCCAGTGACTTGTTATTTGTATTTGAAGCAAGAGCTTTTGCCTTGTTCTTAGGTAGCAAATGAGTCACTCCCAGTTGACCCCTTTTCCTTGGCGTCAGTGGTTCTGTCCTGGAAAGCACTCCTTGCAGCTGCTAAAGACCGCTGCCCAGTCAGGTCTCCAGGAGTCATTTCAGTGAGTGATCTAAGGGTCTGTACATGTGTCAAATCTTCACAATCCTTGAGACCAAAGAAGACATGTCATTCTTCCACGAAGATTTCCCTTATGTTGAAATCAGCCCTGTGGGCTTTCCTGTTTACATGCATCATCATTCTTCAACAGAAGGGTTGGCTTAGAAACCCTCCCCCACGTTTACTCAGGTTGAGCATTGGTGAGCACAGACCGGCAAAAGGGCAGCCTGGAGAAGAGTTCTGTGTGATGGAGACTATGTTCTGATCCAGTCTGCAGGTTACCTGGGCCCTTCTGGCAACTCGCTCAACATGTCATCCTCAGTTTGCAGCCTCAGTAGCATGGAATGATGTTTCCCTGCCTCTACCTTATAGTGGCTCTAAATGATGTTAAAAGATAAACTGAGGCGTATTAAACATTGGTAGAGTTTGGACAAAAATCATTTTGAATCAGGTGGCACCAAACCAGAAGTTGTTAGGAGCCGTTAGGAGCTTGGAGAGAGAAAGTGCGGAAGCAAAGAGAGGAAATTATTTGATTGGCTGTAGCCTGAAGCCTAGTTGGATGTTTGCGATTGGTTGTTTGTAGTGTTTTTGATTTTGTAACCTTGAGGCATTCCCAGGCTTAGATTTTGGTTGACTTACAGAGGCCACCAGGGCAGTTGAGCCACCTCAGTGACACGGCCTCCTTGTTTAATTAATTTCACAGTGGATTAAGTATGATCATCTGTGTGAAAACCTTCCAAGTTACACAGTAGCACACAAAAGCAAGGTAATCCTAACAACTATAACATTACACTGAGTCATTCAGTACTTCAAGACACCATCAGGGAAAAACAGTAATCCACCCAGTTAATGACAGCATATCATAAACAGGCAAAACTGACCTGTGAATATTTTTATAGTTTTCATTTATTAAACCTTTTAAACAATCTAGGTGTGGTCAAATTGTTGAGAAATAATCATGTAATACATTTAAGAACAGGTAAACATGTTGTGTGTATCTGCCCAGCGACAGGAAACATGTCAATTAATTGGAAATAGAAAGTTAATATAAAGAAATTATTAAATTGGTAAAAGGGAATTAACTACTAAGGGTAAAGTTCACTCTACAGCATAAATCAGCAAATGATGATTCTTGGGCCAAATCTGGCTGTTGCCAGTTTTTGTAAAGTTTTAACACCGCTATGCCCATTTGTTTATTTATTGTCTGTGGCTGCTTTTGTGCTACAATATCAGAGTTTAGTAACCAGTAAAGCTGGCAAAGCCGAAAATATTTACTCCCTGGCTCTTTTCAGAAAAAGTTTGCCCACCCCTGCTCTAAGAATACAAGCATAGTCTATCTAGGGAGCTGTGCCGTCGGAGTAAGGCAAAAAACTCTAAAATGTCATAGGCTAAGAAAAGACCCTTTTTCAGCAGGTCCCTCCAGCACCCTCTCTGACAAGGGCTGACATTGTAGCACTGTTTGCTGACAAGCAGACTGACCTTGCCTGTGGCCTGAAGGGACTGCACTGCTGGCCCTTGTTGGAAGGGACAGGAAGGGAACGTACCCATGAAGTGTGCGCAGACCCAGTGGTGCCTTTGGAGGGGCCCAGGACTGGTGTGGAGGACCAGGCCACTCCGTCGGAGCTTACCTGGTCCCCGTCATATGCTGGACACCGTACAGAGCAGGGGGGAGTACAGTGTCTATCCCATCCTGCAGGATCTGTCTGTCTGACCTCTTTATAATGTAAGTGTAGCTGTCAGGATCCAGAACTCTGTCATTGTATAAAGCTATGCTCATCTTTGAGTTTTATTAGGAATATAGTCCTGGTTCCCAAGGAAAACCTAACTAATCATGACATCTATCCATTCTGCCAACAAGCACTTAAAGCACTGTGTACAGTGTAACAAACTAAAATAAAGGAACACATTATTCAAGTTGAATCAAAATATTTTGGAAAATATTATTTTCTGTGACAATTCTTTCCTTAAAAATACTTTGTGTAAATCTCTCTCTTCTTTGAACCGTTTTTTGAATGTAGAAACAGTTTAACATTATGAATATCTTGTAGGAAGAAATTACACTCCCATTACGATAGCTTTAATTTTTTGTGTATATTTTTATCTCTGCCCATAAATGTATATTTTGCTTAATTATAATAACGATGCCCTTGTTTGGTCATTGCATTTTTTTCATAGCATATCCAAACATCTTTGTAGAGTCTACTTTTAAATCAAATAATGGAAGTTAAATATGAGCATTTGTATGTATGTTAGGTAGAGTAGGCTGACAACCCCTTTAAACAACTCCAGAATCTCAGTGGTTAACACAGTAGATGCTTTCACTCCTGCTCAGGGATATTTCAGCACCTGTTTTCTGGAGGCAGCCTTCTGTTGGGTGGTTGAGGATCCAGATGCCTTCTATCTTGGGGCTTTATCCTCTCCTCAGGCCTCCTGAGTCCAGTGCTGTGTCCTGTGCTTGCTGCTGGCAGAGGGGAGAAGGGAGGAGGCTATCTTAGTCACTTAGGGCAGCTGGAACAGAATATAAGGGAGTAGGGAGGCTTACACAACATATTTTTTTCTCACAGTTCTCGAGGCTAGGAAGTCTAAGATCAAGGCACTAGCCAGCTTGGTGTCTGGAGAGAGCCCACTTCTTGGTTTATAGATGGCTTTCTGCTCACTGTGTCCTCACATGGCAGAAGGGCGTTCTCAGGGGTCTTTTTTGTAAGGTTACTTATCAGTTCATAAGGCCTCTACCTTCATGACTTAATTGCCTCCCAAAGGCCCCACTTCCTAAAACCATCACACTGGGGATTACGTTTCAACGTGCGAATTTTGGAAGGATACGACATTCAGTCTCTAGCAGAGCTTTTATGGTCCAGGCTTGGCAGTCGCCACACTTCTTCTCCTCACCTGCCATTGGCCACAAGACACAGGGCCACACGTAATCCTGGGGAGGCTGGGAAAGGTAGTCCCGCTGTACCTAGAAGGAAAGGAGAGATTTGGGGAATATGCAGCAGCCTCACCAATTCCCAGTGTGATGCCACATACCAGATGTCTTTAATATATTTTGTATATATTGTCATTTTAATAGGCATAACATGTGTTGAGATTATGTCATCAGATGATTTTTATTAATGGTTTCAAAACATAATTTTGCAGGAACTATTGCTATAACGGACGTAGTTACTTCTGAGAACATTGTGTGTGTGTGTGTGCACATGTGCACGTGTGCATGCATACCTGTTTTATCACTTGGCGTACTGTGATACAGTTGCATAGGTGTCTTTCTCCCTGACCTAGCCCAGTTAGTGCCTTCCATGTGCTAGGTGATCAGCAAACACCATGGCAATGTCTAGCAATAGAGAGAAGAGATTTTTACTGAGAAGGCTAACTTTGGAAATAGTCAAAAAAGGCATATTCCCTCATTCCTTTTCCCACTTGCTTATTGCCTCTTTTTTCTGCTTGGTGCATGGTAGGGGTGGTCATCCCTACCTGCTGAGGTTCACCCACAAACACTGGTTTAAGTGATACCATCCTCTCACCCCCACAGCTCACATTTTTATATGTTTAGGTATTATATAAAGTGTATATAGGCATTTTAGGAGACAGGGATATCTTGATACTCTGAGAAGAGTTTGTAGAGCCTTAAGTGAAATAGTGAGTCCTGTGGATGTTTTAAGCCTGGGCCACTGTTGGCATCCAGCTCTCACTACCAGACCACAGCTGGACCCCTAAGCAGGGCAGTTCTGGCAGAGCCTAAGGCTTGGATGGGGACTGACCTAGCCAGGGGTGACCCAGGACACAACTGGACATTCCACCAGACTTCATAGCCTTCTTTGTGCTTTAATAACTAAATAAGCATGATTGTAGATAGACCGAGTACCAGGAAGTGTCTTCTGTTCCTTCGAAAATAACTTTTATGTCTTGTTTGTGATTCTTCCTTGTAGTAAAATTAACATGCTTTCATTGAAGAAAAGTTGGAAAATGCAAAAGCACATAGTATAAAGTTCATTAATCTCAAGTAATTGCATTTATCTATAAGAATGTTTCAGTTGCTTATTTTTTTACCTTTTAGGCAAAGCCAAAGCTGATTGAACCACTCGACTATGAAAATGTCATCGTCCAGAAGAAGACACAGATACTGAATGATTGTTTAAGGGAGATGTTGCTCTTCCCTTATGATGACTTTCAGGTAAATAACTTTTAAATAGATGTGGTTGATCTTTACAAACAGTTCTTTTTAATCTACTGAGTTATTGTTTGGCTATTTAATTTTAGGATTTTTAAGATGAAGATGTTATTTAAGAGAGAAAAGTTGTATCATTATATTTTTCCATGCATTCCTTTATGGGTTGATTTCTTAAATGGTATTATTTTTGCATATAAATACACACAGATAGGAATATGTGTTATACATGTTTACATATGCATACAGGCAAATACATGCATATGCTTACATATATACATATATGTATTACGTGTGGAACATAAGTATTTTTTGTGTGTGTTATATTTTAAATAAAAGTGCTATACTCTGGGTAGATTTAATGGACACAAGTGCCTCCTATATCTTATGAGCTTTGTTTGAAGAGAGATTTAGGGTTTTTGCCCAGTGCCTTGGTGCTAAGAAGAGGATTTGCTGGGGAGCACTGGAGGATTTTGTCATGTGTCCTTTCAGGATAGCACTTTGGGAAACTACCACAAGACAGCCCCTGAACCATGTGTGGGCTCACAGAGAAGGAAGGGCTTGGGGTAACCAGGAATGTCTTGACGTCCACCTCTCTGGTGCCGTGACAGATGCTGTTCCTTGGATCTCAGCAGCTGCCAGCCAAGGACCTGGCACGGCTCCTGCTGTGAGCTGCTCTCTAGATTGTTGCTTGAAGTCTTTGAGAATGCAAAGGCCCTGTGGCCGAGCGACTCACAAGAGCTTTGAGGCTAGTGAGGAGTGAGAGTAGGACCCCAATCGTGTTAGTGGCTGGGCAGCCTGGAGTCACCTCGGTCTGTTTGGAGGTTCTGGTTATTTCCTTGCTCTCTGGGACCCACCTCATCATGGTGCTTCCTTCTTTTCTGCCTCAAAGCTTCTTTACCTGGTGCTATTACCATCCAATGCCGTGTCTTCTGTGAATTGAGCTGCCTTATTTTTTTTAAAGCTTCATTCTTCATTGTTTAATTTGAAAAGTACTACAGGAGCACCAGGGTGGCGCAGTCAGTTGAGCCTCCGACTGTTGATCTAGCTCAGGTCTTGATCTCAGGGTCGTGAGTTCAAGTCCTGGGTTGGGCTCCACACCAAATAAATAAATAAAAAAAAATAAATTTAAAAAATAAAATAAAAAGCACTACATACTTGTAAAACAGAACAGAATAGGCACAATTGAAATACTTGATGTTAAACGCCTCTCCCACTCCTTTCTTCCTAATCCCACTGCCCAAAACAACCTACCACATACAGTTCTGTGCCTACTGCCTTGTCTTTAGAAACTTCCATGTTAATAACCATTGTTAAATTATATTCCTTGAAGTTTTTTTTTTCCCACCAGATTTCCACCAGTTTGTAACAAAGGTGGGAATTCTCACAAATGTTCACTTTTTAAAAACTTGTTAGAGATACATGTGAAGAAAATGATTATTCTTTAATTCCCTCCTGAAAAATAAGGAATGCTGTGGATGTGGCATTGGTCATGAGTGTGGTGCTGCCGCCGAAGTACCTTACACTGATAAATGGTTTCAGATCATGCCCCAAAACATGACGCTTTGAAGACCTCATTGCATGAATAGACTACTCAGCTAAAACAGAAATGGAAGCTTGAGGATGATTTCTTTCACCTGTGACTTTGGCAATAAGTTTATTAGCATGAGACATTAAATCAGATGAGTACAAATTAACCTTCACATTGACACAGGTTTCCTGTAGTGTGCTCCGAGGGAGCTAAAGGTTATCTCAAATGTCTCTGAGCATGAAGTATATGTATTCTTCTTGGTATGAGTAATAAAGTTACCCAGTGTTTGCAACCTAGAATGCAAAGTTGTATTTGCAGCCTGAGATAAAATTACTTAAGATGCAAACAAACCAAAGAAACAAGATACAGTTAATTTAGTACCATTTTTTACCCCAGGGACAAGGAACCTGGATGTGTAAGCAGTTGTAGAACCAGATGATTGAAACTCTGAGAAAAACTCCTTTGTCCCTTTTATTTGTAACTATTTCCCTGGAGATACCAGGCACAAATTTTCTAGGGAAGGCAAAGAACTCACTGACATTTTGCTGGCCAAGATTGAATAAGCAAGTTATTTTCTGTTTTGGGGAAGTTTTTCCCAAAGATTAAGGAGCTTGAATTTCAGCTTTGATCCCCGTCACAGCAATTATGAGGGTTACATTTAAATTTGGATGCTGTTACTTGTTTTCCTGGAGATTCCTATAGTCTAAGTAAGGCCATTTACACTGTACTTTCTTGTTAGATTGTCTTGGTGATTTTAATAACTGTCTACGTAGCTGAATGAGCAAAATGTCTTAGAAGTGTCACAGATTCCCTCTGTCTCTCTATTTTTAGGCAGAATAGAATAATACAAGGAACTATCATTGTATTATTAGAGGCAGAGGGAACAATTAGATCAGGAGAAAGTATTTCATATGGGAAAAAATAGCAAGATGGTTAGGAAGTGGGTCAAATTGTGAGCAAAAATGCATGCTGGGGGTTAATTTGCAATATGCTTACTAGTTAAACACTACTAGTTAACTATTAAAATAATAGAACTTTGTGCAAAGTTCTGTCAAATGCATTCAAAGTGATAATTTACTAAAATATAAGCACGGATAGTGATGAAACATTTGTACCATTTTAGAGAAGGACATATGTTGGTCTTGGTCAGGTTTTGGTTTTTTTTTTTTTTTTTAAGGTTTATTTATTTATTTTAGGGGGATGCGAGGGGTGGAGGGAGAGGGAGAGAGAGTCTGAAGCATACTCGTGCCAAGTAAGTGCGGAGCCTGATGCACGGCTCAGTCTCACAACCCTGAGATTACAACCTGAGCCCAAGCCAAGAGTTGGATTCTTAACCCTCTATGCCACCCACGCACCCTGATATTGATCAGCTTTCAAGGCCATGTGTATTTTCTGAACTTGAGTCTTATGTAGAGAAGATTTTTTTGGTCAAATGTACTTGCTGAAGGGTGGGAGAAGAGTGTTTAAAAGAAACAGACAGAATAACCTGAGAGACATGGAGTCAGTGTGGATTTTAAAAAGGCAAAAGGACAGTTCTCAGCCCTCAGAATATTTATGAATTAAAGTTTTATTTGCCAGAGCCAGGGGCAGGAGTGTGGCTGAGACATCCCTCACTAGCTGATTGGACTTCTCTTTTCAGAATCAGCCCCATGCTTTGGGGTCTGTTCTCTTCTGTCTCTGTGTTGGCTTCATGGTTCTCCTTGCTGGCAATATCTTCTTTTCTCGTCCATCCGTCTAGAATCTTCTCACCCTTCTGAGGCCACTTCACATCCCTTGTCCTCTGAAGTTGTTCAAGTCCACAATGATTTTTTTCCCCATTCTCTTAATTCCTTTAATACTCACTGTCACACTGTATATATTTATACCTAGGCACATTGTCTTGGGCTTTTCACTAACGGCTTCTTATGCCTTTTGTGGTCTAGTGTCACCACCTGTGCTGTGGCCCCAGTGAAGCCTCAGGCCTTGTGTGTGTGAATCTCTGTCCTCCCACCCACCTCACATCCACCTAGTCTCTTTATTGTTAGAATGTTTTAGATCAAGAAACATAAGTTGACTCTTGCTGAAGAAATGACACATCTACACACAATTGAAAGTAATGCCCAGGATTGCTCCCCTTCTCTTCAGACACATAGAACCCCATGTGGGTCTGGCCATTGACTCCCAGTTACAATTCTCCTCCAGGTGGAAGTCTTTTACCAGGTGATACTGGTGGTTTTTTAAAGATTATTTTTTTATTTTTTTTTATTTCTTGAGAGAGAGAGAGAGAAGGAGCAGGGGGAGGAACAGAAGGAGAAGCAGACCCCTTGCTGAGCAGGGAGCCGACACAGGACTCGATCCAGGGACTCCAGGATAATGACTTGAGCTGAAAGCAGATGCTTAACTGACTGAGCCACCCAGGTGCCTGGTGGTTTGACATTCTTAACTGTTGCCATCACTCCACTGAATATGCAGCTTGCTAAGGAGCTCCTTGTATCCTGGCTTATTACAAGCTTACTAATGTGTGTGCAGTAAAGTGGTAGAACATGGGAAAGGTAGTAATTAGTCAAAAAGGATGCTGGAGGCATTTATGGATACCATTTATATTTCACAAAAACTAGTGTTTGGTGTGTGATATAAACTAACAAGGATAGGATTTGTATGGGAGAAATAAAAAGAGCGTATTGTGTTTCACTTCCAGAGATGTACCTAAAGGAATTGAAAGCAGAGACTTAGAGATACTTGTACACCCATGTTCATAGCAGCATTAGTCACAACAGCCAAAAGGTGGAAACAACCCAAGTATCCATCAGTGGATGAATGGATAAACAAAATGGGATCTATCCATATAATGGGATGTTATTCAGCCTTCAAAAGGAAGGAAATTTTGCCATGGGCCACAACATGGGTGAGCCTTGGGCATATTATGCTAAGTGAAATGCAGCAATCAGAAAGGACAAATCTTGTATGATTCCATTTACAAGAGGTACTTAAATAGTCACATTTATAGAGACAGGAAGTAGAATGGTGGTGGTCAGGGGCTGGGGGAATGGGGAGTTTTTGTTTAAAAGGTTAAGAGTTTCGGTTTTGCAGGATGAAGTGTTCTGTGGGGTGGATGGTGGTGATGGCTGCGCCATAGTGAGAGTGTTCTTAATGCTCCTGAGCTGTACACTTAAAATGGTTAAATGGTGAACTTTATGTTATGACTATTTTACTACAATTGAAAAAAAAGAGAGCATATGGTTGCAGGATTTCTGTGCTCCACAGATGTGAAATTATTGTCATCCTTAAAGTTGGTCAAAGTCAGAGTGAGGATTAATTTCTCCGGTGCTCTTCCTGCATATTTCATGGCTTAGTATCGACATCATATTCCCTAGCAAGAGAATTTAAAGCAAAAGATAAGTGTACCAAGGAAAGATTATTAATAATGGGCAATCCTAGAAATTTTCGTTTTTGGAAATGTTTAGATACAGGAGAATCCTAGAGTGTTCTCAGCATTGTATAGAAAAATGTGGTTAATCCATTTCCCTTTAAATAACATCCTGATTTTTATTTTTCCTCTGTTTCTTTTCCTTTTCTACTTACATGAGACTGATAATGATCTACAAACCACTGACCTGAAAAGGAAGCCAGGCCCTGCTACTTACAAAGGGCCTGGAAGTCCCTGATCTCATTTCCCATCTGTCCCTTTGAAAAGGAAAAATTCTTTCCACACTGTTTTGTCCTCACTTTTATTATATGCTGCCAAAAAAATTAATCTCGGTACTTTGTTTTGAGCTTTTTATTGAAAAATGTTCTTTTGATAAATTCCTCGAAATTTTTATCAGAGGGAATTCAGTGGCCAACAATGTAAATTTCTGTGAACATTGTGGTTTCTGGGATATTAGTTCATGTCCAGGATTGAAGCTACCCGAATAAAATCTGGATAAATATAATATTTCTAAATTGACATTGGCCAGACCTTTAGGAGATGAGAATTTTAATTCTAGTTTAAGTAATGACTTTTACAGAAAACAGGGACAGATCATACTTTCATGATCAAATATATTTTAAAAGCTTATTTTTTGGATGAAACTGATCAGTTGAGTTGAAGAGTATAATTGTAATTGGTAGTTCTACTCCTTGTGCAAAGGGCTCAACCTTGTGAGATGCTTAAGAGTATGAGACAGGGCTTCTGCTTTCAAATTGCTCAAAACTTAGAAGAGATAATGACCTTATGTTTCTGATAGGAGAATGTGACTAGTATCACAAGAGAGATCGAGTCCCATGGGAATTTATTCTATTAAGTTGGAGATAGTGGGACATCCAGGTGCTAAGAATCCTTTAAGTGGTTGGAAAGGCAGAAGTTCAGTCTAAGAGAGGAGCAGGGGTTATTGATCTGGGCTTACCCATAGCAATATGAGTCAGCAGCGCAGACACCAAGAGGATGGGGGTGCCCCTGTGAGGACTGGATCTTGGGGGCACCTTCACTGAGGAAGGAGGCAGGTGGGAAAAAGACAAAGTAGGGAAAGAACCAGGAAACTGCAGGGTCCTGGAAGACAGTGAGAGGAGTTTGAAGAAGGTAGGGAGAAAGGACAGACAGTCTCACGCTCCTCCTGATGGGGTGGGGAGTTGATACCTAGGACATCTTTGCTGGTGAAGATAGTTTCTGCCCAGGGCTGATGAGGAGAGCAGATCAGGTACAGGGGTAGTGTTACATGGTCGCAGAGAGAAGGAATCATCATGGCTCAAAGTAAGAACAAGAGGTTTTATCAGGATTGGGAAAACGAGAGAATGAGCTAAGAAAGGAAGTCCAGGGATGGGGAAGACATGGAAGATGCCAGTGTTATAGGGATGTGGTTTGAAACAGGGCTCTTCGCAGGGGCACCTGGGTGGCTCAGTGAAGTGTCTGACTCTTGGTTTCAGCTCAGGTCATGATCTCAGGGTCATGAGATGGAGCCCTGCATCGGGCTCCACGCTCAATGGGGAGTCTGCTCGAGATTCTTTCCCTCTCCCTCCTCCTCTGCTCCCCCCCTCCATGCTCTCTCTCATAAACAAACAAACAAACAAACATCAGGCAACAGCAGAGGTAGAGGGAAGAGCAGGCTCCTTGCTGATCTGGGAGCCTGGCGCGGCACCCAATCCCAGGACCCGGGGATCATGACCTGAGTGGAAGGCAGATGCTTAACTGACTGAGCAACTCAGGTGCCTCATAAATAAAATCTTTTAAAAAAGAAAGAAACAGGGCTCTTTGGGGATCTTGGGAGTGGAATTCAGGGTCTTTTGGGGGGAGAAGAGAGAGAGTTTCATCTCTGAACAACATGGAGAGGATTGGCTATTGAGAAATTAAGAGTGGATTTGGCTGAAGGGTTAGTGTCAGGCTGGCTCAGGGAAGGTACAGCTCAGTGGGGGAGGAGGGCAGTAAGAAGGGTTTGGAAACCTAGGGAATAGGGTGAAGAGGGGGTGACAGTGTCATTGTTAGTTCCTCCATGGCCATAGCCCTCATCCTTTCATGCCCTGGTTAATGCAAGAGCTTCCTATCAAATCTTCTAGATCCTTTTCTTGACCCCTTCCAGTTTATCCTAACGGAGGAACCAGAGTGATCATTTAAAAATAAATTTAAAAGGTAGATTAGATGAGATGATATCACTCCTGTGTTCAGAGGCCTTCAGTGAAGACCTTATCATGGCCAGAAGGGCTGCTATGGCCTTGTCTACCCATGACCTCCCTGACTGTCTTCCCACACTGTCTGCTGCAGACACATTGGCTTCTCCTTCACCCTGGGCCGTCTCTTACCTTAGGGACTTTCTCAGGCTTTCCCCTGAGCCAGTGAATTCTTTACCCAGCTGTCTCTCACCTCCTGCAAGCCTTTTGCCAATCTTACCTTCTTAGGGAAATCCTTGCTGATTGCCATACTGCCCGACCCCCTTTGGCCTTCTTGGTCCCATTTATGTTTTATTTTTTTCTCACCACATTGCTTATCAACTTCCAACATACTTACATGTTTATTCATGTGAACTCTGTGGAGGCAAGGATCTTAGTCCTGTGCACTGATGTTTCCAAGCACCTAGAAACACATGGCACAGGGCAGGAATTCAATAATACTTGTTGAGTGGGATGAATGAGTGAGAGGGAGAGAGAAAATGAGAATGTATGAATCACCAACCAAGAGTGGGCTCCTTCCACCTAACATTTTCGTGAAAACAGCCTTTTTGGGAATGTCAGTGCTTGAGAACTGAGAAGAGAAAACAGAGGATGGGGGTTGTAGTGGCAAGATGGTGTGTGTGGGGGAGGGGAATAGCAGCAGGGCCCAAGACGGAGGCACTTGAGGTTCTAAAATGGCCTCCCATGGACTCTTGGCCGGGTGTGGAGTCTTTAGAGGTGGATGTTACTGAGAAAGGAAGATAGTAGAGGACCTGGTGGGTGAAGGAGCAGAAATGTTTGGCGTGGGGTCATTGGAGCAAAGTGGCACTTGGAGAAGAGGTGTTTTGGTGTTTGCAATCACACGGGGATGCTGGGTAGGCAGCATGGATCATGGCACGGGTGACCTTGGAAGGCTCGTGGGTAAAGTGAATCAACATGTAACAAAACACTAAATAGTTTGACAGAAATTTGGAAAGTTAAAGATGTAAAATATTTCAGCCCAACTACTGGGGCTATTGAACCTAGATGATACCTAAAGTCAAATAGAAGTAAGTTATAGGCATAGCTGGTCAGATGACTATTTTGAGCATTTAATCTAAGCTTGAGATGGATCCCTCAGCCCCTTGAAGATATACATGGTAACCTTTCTTCCTTACTGGAGCTGCAGCAGGAAAAGAAAATGATGTAGGACCATTTGGTTGTTACTATTTCCTTGACTGTCACATTTGTTTCTTTCTTTTTTTTTTTTTAAGATTTTTTATTTATTTATTTGACAGAGATAGAGACAGCCAGTGAGAGAGGGAACACAAGCAGGGGGAGTGGGAGAGGAAGAAGCAGGCTCATAGCAGAGGAGCCTGATGTGGGGCTCGATCCCGCAACGCCGGGATCACGCCCTGAGCCGAAGGCAGACGCTTAACCGCTGTGCCACCCAGGCGCCCCCACATTTGTTTCTTAATTTGTTTAAAATCTTGTGCCACTCAACAAACTTAAAGGAATATCAGTCTTGGAACCATGCCAGTTCAGTATTATTTAGGTGAGGGTGAAAATTACTTGTGAATAACAGCTTCTCTACTAGATTCTCCATCCACAACCACAGAAATATGTCAAGGAACCGTAACTAACTTTGATTTGTGTCATGCTTTCTAAATGAAGGTGGCAGCCTTGTGGGATCGGAGGATGAGCTGGCCGTGACCGCTGCTGCTCCCCAGTGAGGCTCAGCTCATGTGATACTGTGGTGGTCAGAGAGGAAGGCCGTGGCTGTCCCTCTGGATCCCCACACTCTGTTACAGGCAGAGCTGGTCCATTTGCCCATCAGTAGAGGGTATATGTCATGTGCCCTGGCATACGACGATAGGGGGCGTGGTTGATGTGTGCTCCGTGTTATTTTGGGGGGTGGGGGCATTCATGCAGGATGTGTGATGGTGTCCCAGGACCTGGGTAACTCAGGGAACTGTGGTGCCTGCCCCAAAACCATTAGAATAAGATCTTGTCCCATTGATCTCTGTGTTTACAAAGCACGTTAGCCACTCTCCTCCACACAGCCTGCTAAGGGAAGTGGCCTTTTTTCACTGAGGCAGATCCTGTATTACATGGGTTTTATTAGAAATACTGCACAGTGGGGCACGTGGGTGGCTGAGTCGGTTAAGTGTCTGCCTTTGGCTCAGGTCATGATCTCAGGGTTCTGGGATCAATCCCCACCTCTCTCTGCTCAGCGAGGAGTCTGCTTCTCCCTCCCCATCTGCCTCTCCCCCAGTTCATGCCCTTTTGCTTTTTCTCTCTCTCAAATAAATAAATAAAATCTTAAAAAAAAAAAAGAAAAATACTGCACATTGCTGAGGAANTAAAAAAAAAAAAATACTGCACATTGCTGAGGAAAACTTATGATCAAGTAGGGAGTTGAGATTAACTACATAAATAACTAGATGAAATAGGACACACGCACTTGCATATAATATTACCTGCATTAGTGGGTCTAAGATTTGATTCTCTCACGTAGGGTAAAAGAGCCTGGGTAACTCTCATAGTCCAACACTGTGTGCATGCACTCCCCACATCAGGTCACACTCCCTTCCTCCCTTCCTTCCTCAAATCTTCTTTGCTTTTTTAAAATAATGTTTGACTCACATTTTAAACCGGTCAGAGGGAATGGTAAGTGTCCCACAATTGGTAGAAATGGGTAAGCACAGACCATACTTGGAGCAATGAGGGGTAGGAGGACAGTTTTATGTATGTGATTAATGTATTTGTCCTAGGTTATTAAACATGACGAACAGACAGACAAAGTTCTAAGTGAAGGTGATCCTAAGACCATGTAAGCACATGGAGATTTATTTATACTGCATCTCNCTAGGTTATTAAACATGACGAACAGACACAGACAAAGTTCTAAGTGAAGGTGATCCTAAGACCATGTAAGCACATGGAGATTTATTTATACTGCATCTCTACATTCATTGAATATTGATCTTTATAATTATTCATAACTATAAAACTGTCTCAAGGTGGCAGCTCAGGGGAGTAGAAGAAAGGAGACACAGTAGGATTGCATGGAAAACAAAAACAAGGAGTCCTTAAAGAGAAAATCTAGGTTTTAGCCTCAGAATTACCAGATGTCATTGAACATATTAGTAAGTTCAAAATCTCTGTGGTTCCTACAACTTGAAAGGGTCCTGCTGTGTCCATTGCTCTGCCTTTTTCTGCCGGGGTTGCCTGGCAGAGCCTAGATGCTGCCAAATGTGTCCTGCTCGGAGTGTCCGGCAGCATCCTGCGCATGCGTGCTGAGTGTGTGCATGAGCTCCAGAGAGGACAGAGTAAGGAAGTTCGGCGAAGTCCCCAGATGTCAGAGGTCCTCGCGTCAGGACTTCTGCTCCGCGTTTTATCTGCAAAGCATAATCTTGGCTCCACCATGTTTAAAATAAGACTTTGGATGGCATCCCAGGAACGGAAGTGCTGAGGCCCGACGCTCTGATGAGCAGTGTGGCGGTGGCGGTGCCGGCAAACGTGGAGGGATTTGAGAGCAGTCATCCTTGGTGCCTCAGGGAAACTGTACACCGAGTGATGAGGAGAACACGAGGAAAGCTCACCAGTATCTTGGAATATGTAAATAACCAGTATCACGTTTTAACGTGAAGCATATTCACTATGCTAGGTGTTCACACAAAGGTATGGTCTTTTCAGGAACTAAATTGCATTCTAGAGAAAGACATACAGAGCCATACACAGGTAAGTAGAAAACAAAAGAAACTATGCTTGCTTATACCTTCCTTAAGATTCTGTTGCCAAATGGAACATGAATCAATCAGAGGGATGGTAGGCGTTCTAGACCCAAGATTTAATCATGTGACCTGAAGTTTAGCCCTAGGTCTCTCTGTTACTAATCTGGGTGTGGGGTAAGTGAGAAGCCTTCTTGAAACTCACTTTTCTTAATCGATATTTCAGAGATAACATTTGCCCTAAAATTTGGGTTCTCATAGATATGCAAGAATCCAAAGAGACACCACCAAGCAGCAAGGCTCTTTGCATTTCAAGCTTATGTCCCTCAGTTGCCAGGGAGGGAGCTGAGGGCCTAGGAAGCATCCCCCTTCTCTCTAGGTAACATCAGTTCATTTTTGAGGATTTGCAAAGTCATGTGATGTGGGGCAGACTGAGCCCCTTACTCATGGGGAAGCTGGACCTGCCATATGTCCCCCAAATGACCAAAGGCCACTCCTGCTTTTCTGGATTACCGCCTCCCCCCCCCCCCGCCCCGTTCTCTCTTATGAAGCAGTATTTAAGAGTGACTAAAACCAAGCTTCTTTGTAACACCAAACCAAACATAAACCAAAGGAAATCTCTAAAAACTGAAAAATTGACGAGTCTGGTCATGAAGGGTCCTGAACATTTAACTTATTTAGTTATAGTTTACTGCATTTGGAAAGTTATGTAATCTATAATATGGGGGGTTAGCAGAATGAAATTTTTATGACTCTCAAAGGTCTACTGACACTTACAAATGCATGTGACATTTTAGGAAACAGGACAGTATGTGGTGACAGAACCTACCTGATGGCTCACCAGTTCTGAGACACTGTCTCATTTGGAACCCTGAGTGATCTTACAGTTGAATAAAAGAATCCCCATTTTAAAATCTCAACTGCCCATTCACTCAACAAACATTTATGTTGTGCCAGATGTTCTGCTGGGTGTTGGAAAAGCAAAGATGGGCAGCATAGTCCTCGGGTCTGGAGTCTGTTAGGAGATGTGGGTGGAGAGCAGCTCTGCAGTCAGGTGGATGGCCTGGTGCATGAGGGAGTCACAAGTCCCCATGTGCTGGAGGGTGGAAGAAGGGCAGGAGAGTCCGGAAAAGTCATTAGAGCTGCTCAGCCAAGGTCTTTGGTTCTGCTGAGGAGCTTGGGCTCTATTCTGATGGCATTGAGGAGTCATGGAAAGGATTTATCCTGAGGCCTGATGCTAGCAGATGAAAATTTTAGAGAGATGACTGGCAGAGAACGGGTAAGAGGGACATAGAGGGAAGGTGGGCATGAGAGTGTGGGTGCCACACAGTGGTGCACACAGGAGCACTGTACATCAGTCGTTGTTGTGGGGATGTCCAGCAGGGAAAGTCACTGACGTCACAGGGGGCGGCACTGTCGAGCGAACAGAGAAGGATGGTGCTGGATGGGAGCCTCGGTAGCTTGCAGGGGCTGGTGAGGAAGAGCTGTGAGGTATAGGCGGCCCCAGCATGGTTTTAATAGGCTCCTTGAGAGTTGTTTGTTGTAAAATCCCTCCAGAAACCTAAATGGGATTCCTTCTCTAGATCCTGTCGTGTCCCATGCCTTGTCCATTTTCTTAATTATTCGTGAATTCGACATTGAGAGTTCTCAGGAAACTGAAAATGAGATCTTCTGTTGTTAATAGAACATTGTAGGTTAGTCGCCAAGACTTGATCTCCGCAAGGAGATGTGGGAAACGCCCAGTTTCCAGCCTGGCTTGGGACTGAATCCTCCCAAAGCAAGTCATCTACTCGAATCAAATGCGTCTGCCAGACGTTTGGAAAGGTTCCATCATGCTGTGCTCGATAAGTCACAGTAAAGTCCCCAGAGTTTCTTGTAGTAATGTTTCATGCACAGACAAATGCAACCAAGGCCAGTGTCCAGCATATGATATAAAGGGGCCTAACTCCACAGACACGTGAGGTTCCCTGCAGTTTGGCGCAGGCCTAGGACAAAAAGAAGGAGGTGTTGAGAGCTCCCTGTCTAACAGGGAGTAGTTGAAAATCCAAGATAACTTTAGAACATTGAAGTGGACTCTGTCCATTTGGCCCAGTTGAGCACAATATAAATTCTACCCAGGGCTTACTTGCTTAGTAAAGGAGATGGGCCAGGCTGAGGGACGCCAGCCTGAAGAGCTGTCTTCCCTCCACCGCCTGGGCTTTGATTTCTGGCGGCATCCTCTTCCCTCCCCTCACTGAGTGCTGGCCCCCTCCTACCACACCCCAAGGTTGTCCTTCTGGAAGATCAAAGTACTCTTTCTCTGCAAATGCATCAAGCCCTCAAAGGTCTGAAGGCATTGTTCTACTACGGGAGTTAAAACAAACACAAAAATGAACACCAGTACAGGGTGCTTTGTGTAGAATTACAAACAGGGTAGGGGTTGACTGCTAAGCGGAGAGAGTCCACATTTTTGCCTGAGAGTAGATGGGAGCTGACCTAGGCCCAGAGACCTGGTGGCCTTCCCTGTCAGCAGGTCATCTATCAGTGAGTCTTGGGCCCTCTTCTCGGACCTCAGGCCTTCTGCAAGCCTCCAAGCCCATCTCAGAGGTGAGATGGCACCTCAGAAATTTCCCTCACTCTTCGACATCCTGCAGCCATGTGCCTAACTGACCAGTTACCGCCTCTCGAAGACCTTCTTCACTGTTTTCTCTCAGTGTCTCAGCTGATGCGCAATGGCCTCACTTCTCTTCCGAGCTGTTGTGCTTAGAATGCTAGAGGAGCCGTCTCTTCCTGTTTCCAGGCCTGCGCTCCCTTCTGGGCTGCCTGTGATGTTTGTTTTTCTGTCTGAGGGAGGACACTCCCAGCCCTGTGCTCCTTTGAACAGGAGAGATGGGGAGACAGTGTGTGGCGGATGCATGCAGCTGGCTCACATGGCAGCCCACCCACTTCTCTGGGATCCTGTCTCTAGCTCATTGTTCATATGGCCCCAGGGGAAGGGTGGTCCTTTTGTTTCAGTCTCTTAATTAAAATCTTATAAAGTAGGGTATTTTGAACAGCAGCGGCTATGCATGCTTCCCACCAGGAATTAAGAGGGTTGTTTTATTATAGTTTTAATGCCCATTCTAAAGTGATTAATAAAAAGTCCCATACCTTATGGGTTGAGAGGGTTAGAACAGTAAAGAAACAATGACACAAAAGCACGTCTCTGTTACCACTCACCCTACATTTATTTAAGTCTACAAAGTGACTCTTCCCTCCCTCAAATCCAAGGATTCCTTTCCTAAAAAAATAAATAGGGTAATCAATCAAAGCAGACATAGTATTCATCTTATTTTTTTGGATGTCTTTTAGTTTCTCTCAAAGCGCCTCATAGCACTCAGATAATAAGCCATTTGAGAGAGAGAGACTTAGAATTCCATGTTCACAGAACTGTGGAATTTTTAAATTACACAGGAAGCCCGAATATCCTTAGAAAACTCTGTTTTATAGATGTGGAAACTTAAAACTTTCCCTCAAGATCACACAGCTAATTAGAGGCCACGCTCAGATGAGAACTCAGGTTTCCTGGCTCTCTGTTCAAACCCCTTTCCAATATCAGTTCTCAGATTCTTCCATAGGAAGTCGAATTAAATTATTCACCTCACATTTCTTGTGGTTTGAAACATGAGCCTCTCAGTTTCCCAGCTTCAGTGGGGTCAGGGTGGCGGGTTGGCCAGCACTGATGGAGAGAAGACAGAGCCAGGTTGGGGTCAGGAATTCCATTCGTAGAGAGAGATTCCAAGTTGAAGATGAAGACCAGGGTTGTAGCAGGCCATCAGGGGAACAGCTGTGAGTGATAAAGAAGAGGGTCAGGAAGTGCCAGGAAGCCCCAGGGCTGTCCCAGATGAGGAGACCTGCTGTATAGTACGTCTGTCTGTCCCTTCAGGTGACCCCACAGCCCTGCCTGGGCCAAGCACCCTGGGCTATGGCTCATAGCCATTGAAGTGACCCCAGTCTTTGGGGGGAGTCATTTCAACCAAGAAAGAAAAAAGTTTTTAAAATAAAAGAGCATCTATTTGAAATTTGTCCTTCCAGATTAGACTTGGAGATACTTACAAGTTCTGCTGTTTCTATTCAGGTCTGGGGGCAACTCTGAACTCCTTCAACTCATTGCATTAAAAAAAAAAAAAAGAAAAAAGGTCTCCTGAAGATTGACCTGGGCTCTCACATGTACTCCTTGGATCATCTTCTGAGCACTTTGGGCGAGGACTTCACCCCTTTCTCTTCCTGTAGCAGTTCTAAATTTTTCTTTTCAGTAACTCCTGACATTTTTTGGAATTCCTTGTAAGACTCCTGTCCATACTTGGCCAAGGTAATTAAGGATCTCTTGTGTCAAAAACTACCAGCATTTAACCTAAGTAACAGTAACTGACTGAAAATAATTTAGACTATTGTAGTAGCTAGAAGAGGGCTTTTATTTTTATTTTTTTAAAAAGATGTTATTTATTTATTTGAGAGCGAGAGAGACAGAGAGAGAGTGGGGAGGGGAACAGAGGGAGAGGGACAAGCGGACCCTGCATTGAGTGCGGAGCTGGACGTGGGGCTGGATCTCACGACCCAGAGATCATGACCTGAGTCAAAATGAAGAGTCAGATCATCAACGAACTGAGCCACCCAGTCGCCCCTAGGGCTTTTATTTTTAAATCGTGCTTTGGACTATGAGATTTCTATTCAGAGTGATTGCTGGAGATGCTAGCTGCATTTATATTTAAGTTGCAGATTTTATCACACTTCACAGTGTGAAATGTTTCTTCCCTCCCCCTTTCCAAGTGTGGAAAGCTACTTAGAGAATGCTGCTGCTAAACTTTTCTTAGTAGAATGGAAATAATTTATTTCCAAACATAGGAATGGGACTGATATTCTTTGAATGTCCACCTTGATGTAGATTTATATAAAGTGGATACAGACCCATTTTTTTAGCAGGAGTATGATTTTAACTGATAGAAAAATAGAAGAGAATATCACAACCATGAAAGAAAATTAAGTCCACTTTTGAGGAGGGCTTTAGTGTTCACTGAGTATAAATCTCCAAGTATTGATTGGGACTCTGTTACAAGCCAGATAAATAAAACTGCAAAAATTCAATGTGAATCGATTTGGCATACAGTAGACTATTACCCAAATAAGACTTTTAATAAACAAATCTATGGAGAAATTAAAATAGAGCCTTCACTCATGCTGTAGTCTTCAAGGGAAGACTTCAGTTTTCATAATGGACCAGAGAACAATTTGTAATAACAGAAAAAAATTATTTACAAGTAATGGATGATTATTGGTAGAGTCCTTTTTCTATCTCCATTGACTGTTTTATTCATTCATTCTTGAAACATTTATTGAGTACTTAGCACAGAGATACAGATAGGAGGCTATGTCTCCTGCTCTCAGAGGAGTCTACGGTGTGATAGGAGAAAGTGGGATGTGTGCCTGCAAGATAGTTTTGGATAATGGAGTCACAGAATGACGAGCTGCTATCAGACAGGGCCTCATGGGCCATGGTTTATAAGGTCTGGGATAAGATCTTAGCTTTGCAAGTCCAGAAACTGAATTTGTTCAGTGCAACCAGAGTTGTTTTGGGCTCCGAGAACTGACTTGTAGCAGACAACCCCACAAGAGAACTAACCAAATGCCATTTAATAATGAGCCTTGAGAATTAGAATTAATAAGCAGATCAGAATACATTCATTGGCTGTGTCAGCTCTCTCTCTTTAGCAAAGTCTAAATGGGAATCACATTATAAACAAGTGAATTGGTGAGGCTGGACTCAGCAAGGAGTGGGAAGACCTTGGGACCTGAGGACATCAAGTGGTGGCTCCTCATTGGTGCCAAGTCCAATGTTAATGGTGCCCCAGTGGCCCAGCCAATAAATTCCAACCTTTCCTTTTAAGTGGGGATAAAGACACTGACGAAATTGCTCTGCGTATGCAAGACCTGTTCTTTCTGTTGGCTCATTCTTTCCCCAGATGAGTTAAAACCATTGATTAGGCTATAGGTTGGTGGGGTTTCTCATTCTTCAGTGTTTTTTAATTCAAGTTTAATTAGAGTTCTGGGCAGTTTTTCCTTGGGCATAGGATGTATTTGTAGTTCCAGGATTTAATGGGTCTCTTTTGTGTGTCCAAAGAGCTAATCTAATTCATTATGTTTTGATTCTGCTCTTTTAACTCTCAAGTTTCTGCCCCCTTTGTACTGAATACAACTTGTACTATCCCATACAATCTTCTTGATGTCCTTTTCTCCTCCCTGTTGGGTTTAGATTCCCTTCCTCTTTCCTTTCATATCAGTGTGTGCTTCTGTGTACTCATAGCACTCTAATACTTTATTTCCTCCTCTTCCTCTGTCATCAGACTATAAGCTTTATAGGTACAGCAAGTACACTTTATCATACTTGGTGTCTCCAGCTGCTAGTTCTGTGTCTGGTGGTAGTAAGTAGTGACTCAGTAAAGGATGGATGGATGGATAGATGGATGAAATGGTACTTATGCTGAGCCCTAAAATGATCAGTACAATGTTTTGGGGGAAGAGAAGCCATTGATATTCACTCCTAAAGTCCAACAGACATCTTTCTCTATCTTACTTGTCCACTCTTCGGACACTGACAAATGTCCTAGGAAAGGTGAATGTGGAAACCAGATTGCAGCTTAGTGTGTCCCCTTGATGCTTCTGTCCTAACTCTATATTGTGATTAGTATTTGAAAACATTTTCATGAAAACAGCAGTATTCTTCAGTACGTTAATTAGGACATGGTCCTAATCTCTTAACTGTTACAGTTATTTATTTCTGGTAACAAACCACTCCAAAGCCTAGTAATTTAGGGCAATAATTTATCATTTCTCACAATTCTGAAATCTGATCAAGGCTCAGTTAGGTAGTTCTGCTTGACTTGCTATCCGCAGGGTCTGGAATGCTTCCTCACGTATATCGTGGTACCTCTACCAGTTTGGCTAGAACCAGCTGTGGGCTGACGGGGCATCTTTCTATATCTGGCCTTTCCATATGGCTAGTTTGGCCTTACTCACAGCATGGTGGTCTCAGGTAGTAGAACTTTTAATGTGGTGGTTGTCTTCCAGGAAGGAAGAACAGAGCTACGAGTTTGCTAAGTTTGGACTGGCAGAATGCCACTTCCACTTCATTGGATTGGTCAAAGCCAGCCTAGATTCAAGGAGAGGGAAACCGTCTCTACCTTTTGGTGTGAGGAACAGCATGCATGTATAGGGAAGGATAGAAGCCATCTATCTAAAAGAGATCATCTAAAACATCCAATTTTATATACAATAAGAAATAGACATAAAAATAACATTTAAGCTAGATATGTACTACAGAAGTATGTCTCAGTTAAGTGAATAGTTTTTAAGAAATGCATTAAATTTATTTGGATGAAGTCTCTGAGGGAGCAAAGGGCTCTTGTCAGAAAACTAAGCTTTGTCAAAATCAGAGCTAGTAGTTGATCGGTAATGGACTCAAACCTAGTACTCTGGTACTGGTGGGTAGTAAATAAACACACAGACAATTGGTTTAATTATGCCCAGTGCTCTCTTATCTGTTAAAGGTCGGGTCTCTCTAGAATGATTAAAGTTGTTTTCTTTATACAGTGAGAGAATAATGGCACTCTGATATGCAAGAATCAGAAAGATCCATATCCTATTTCTCTTACCTTAGAGGCATTTGGAAAAGTGTCACATAATTAAAGTTTCTTGAGTTGGTAATTCTACGGGGAGAATGTTGTAGTAAATTTTTTCTTTTGACTAGTGCTGTTATGGGAAATGGGCTGTAAATGCCTCTAATAGTCTCATTTCTTGACCTGAGCATTTCCTGAACATTTCGAAAGTATAATAATTAGTTTCAAAAATCTTGGTAGACCCAAATACATCAAGATGGATAGGGCTGTAGAGTGAATCCTTCTTTGAAGCATACACAGTTTCTTGAACAATTCCCCTTTTCTTATATTATTTCTGATTTTTAGTAATTTTGACAACCTCTTAGAGTCACTTGTTACTTGGAAACTTTTTAAATAGATTATGCCTCTTCAGTGCTTGTTGTCACATACCTCTATGGTATTTCATGGGAAGAGGTGAGAAATAAGGGTCACCATTTGTGATATTTGTAAAGAAACCAAGAGCAAGGGCTACAAAGACCTTTTAGAGGCTGAATGAATTAGTAATTCACCCATGAAGGACTTCAGTGGAGAATGGAGTTCCTTCTTTCCCTTCCTTCAGAATAAGTGGATTTATTCTAAAAACAGGGTTTAAGATTACTTTCAAAGATTGGCACTGGGCAAAAATCAGTAAAATAGGTGAAGGAAGCACAACATTGAGAAAACAGGGGCAGGAAATAAAATTAAATTATATATAAAATATATGCTGTGAAGTTTTCTGCCTGTGCTGGAGGGGAGGGATCACAGATTTGGCCTTAAGTTTCCTCCAACCAAAGGAAGAAGAAAAACATTTGGGACAAATGCTGGGAGATCCCAGCTAAAGTAGCCATGAAGAGCTAGGACAGGGTAGATTCTCTTAGCAAAATGTTTTCATGTATGCTGTTTTTGTAACTATGATCTGTTAATAGTATCCAAGGATTACAGTCCTCGGGAGAAAAAATCTAGAACATTTCTTTCTGAAGCCTGAGGTTCAGTTTCCCCATATTGACAAAACAGTACCTCCCAAATAACCTTAATTAGGGTGGATGTGCTACTGCCTAAAGTCATGAGGCATTTTATTATTTAAAATAAGTATTAATCCTTTTGAAACATGAGAACAGTTCTAATGTTAAGGAGGGGTGGTAGCATTCACAGTTCATAGATCTATTCAACAGCTATTGTTGGAGCATCTTCTGCTTGTCTGGTTACTGGGCTGGTTAGGCACTGGGGATGTGGCAGTGAACAAGAACGGAGACAAAAGGCAACTAAGAGATGAATGTGAAGTAGAAAAAACACTCCCAAAACTTATATGGAGTCCCAGAAGACCCCAAGGAGCCAAAGAAATCCTGAGAAAGAAGAACGAAGCAGAAGGCATCACACACCCTGTTTCAAGCTCTACTTATAAAGCTGTAGTCATCAAAATACTATGGTACCAGCATAAAAACAGACGCATAGGCTGATGGAACAGAATCTAGAGCCCCAAATAAACCCAAGCGTATACAACTAATTTGACAAGGGAGCCAAGAATACTGAATGGAGAAGAGACAATAAATGGTGCTGGGGTAATTGGCTGTTCCCATGTGAAAGAATGAAGCTGGACCCATGTCTTACACTACTCACGAAATGAACTCAAAATGGATTAAAGACTTATATGTAAGACCTGAAATCATGAAACTCCAAGAAGAAAACATTGGAATAAAGCTCCTTAACATGAGTCTTGGTAATGATTTGGGAGGGAGGGTATGATACTTTGAAAAGCAACAAAATAAAAAGTAAACAAGTGTGACCACACTAGACTGAAAAGCTTCAGCAAAGCAAAAGAAACCATCAATAAAGTGAAGAAGAGACAACCTATTGAATGGGAAAAAATATTTGCAAACCATATATCCAGGGGTTAATATCCAAAATACATGAAGAACTCATGCAACTCAATAGCAAAAAAACAAATAACCCACATTGAAAAGGACAAAGGACAGGAGCAGACATTTTTTCCAAAGAAGGTGTACAAAAAGCCAACAAGTACATGAAAATAAGTTCAACATCACTAATCATTAGGGAAAGGCAAATTAGAATCACAATAAGATATCACCTCGTGTCTGCTAGAATGGGTGTCATCCAAAAGATAAGAGAGAACAAAAATAAGTAAATAAAGCTATTGGCGTAACATGTTAAGAAAGAAAAAAAAAAGACAAGCGATAATAGATGCTGTCATGGATGTGGAGGAAAGGGAACCCTTGTGCATTGTTGGTAGGATTGTAATTTAGTAAAGTCACTATGGAAAAGAGTATGGAGGATCCTGAAAGAATTAAAAGTAGAACTACTGTATGACCCCCAGTAATCCCATCTCTGGGACTATATCCAAAGGAAATGAAAACATTAATTCAAAAAGATATCCACACTTCAGTGTTTATAGCAGTATTATTTACAGTAGCCAAGACATGGAAACAACTTAAGTGTCCATTGATAGATGAATGGATAAAGAAGTTGTGGTATATATTTACAACAGAATAATATTAAGCCATTAGAAATGAGGAAATTCTACCATTTGCAACAACATGATGGACCTTGCCGGCATTTTGCTAAGTGAAATAAGCCGGACAGAGAAAGATAACTACTGTGTGATCTCACTTATATGTGGAATAAAACAAAACAAGACAGAAGTCATAGAAAAAGAGATCAGGGGGCGCCTGGGTGGCACAGCGGTTAAGCGTCTGCCTTCGGCTCAGGGCGTGATCCCGGCGTTATGGGATCGAGGCCCCACGTCAGGCTCCTCTGCTATGAGCCTGCTTCTTCCTCTCCCACTCCCTGCTTGTGTTCCCTCTCTCGCTGGCTGTCTCTATCTCTGTTGAATAAATAATAAAATCTTTAAAAAATAAAAAAAAATAAAAAAATAAAAAGAAAAAGAGATCAGACTTGTGGTTACCAGAGGTGGAGGGTAGGGGGAGGAAGAATTGGAGAATGGGGGTCAGAAGGTCCAAACTTCCAGTTGTAAGATAAATAAGCACTAGGGGTGTGATGTACCGCATGATGACTACTGTGAATATGGCTGAATGATATATGGGAAAGTTCTTAAGACAGTAAATCCTAGGAGATTTCAAGGATCACAAGGAGAAAGTTCTTTTTCCCTTTCCCTTTTCTTTTTACTTTATTTATATGGGACAATGAACGTTAGCCGAACCTGTTGTAGTCCTCATTTCACAATAGATGTAAAACAACCATTATGCTGTATGCCTTAAACTTACACAGTGATGTATATCAATTATTTCTCAATAAAAGTTGAAAAAAAGAAGATGAGGGTTGCACAGCAGTGTGAATGTACTTAATACCACTGAACGCTACACTTAAACGTGGTTAAAGTGGGGCGCCTTTCTGGCTCAGTTGGTGGAGCTCGTGACTCTTGATCTCAGGGTCATGAGTTTGAGCCCATGTTGGGTGCAGAGTTTACTTAAAAAAAATCTTAAAAGGGTTAAAATGGTAAATTTAATGATATGTCTGTTTTACACTAGAAAAAGGCAGTTAAGACAAGTACAAGGCAACGAAGTTGAACTAGAGCAAGCACTTGGGGTTGCCGAGTGTTAGGGATTCTGAAAGCGGCTCCTACCCTGCCCGGGGTTGGGGGGGGGAGCAGAAGGGCTCCCTGGAGGGGTCACGGGGCCCCTGACCCAGAAAGGAGGAGGAACCATTGCCGCGCACACGACTTTGAACTTACTGGTGCCCAAAGGGATCTGTTGTGCATGACCCAAGGAGGAAGAAGCAGAGGGCTGGCAGAAACCGAAGTGACTGTGTCCCTGTGAGGCCCCACTGCACCCCGAGGCTGGCTGGCACCTTTCCATCTCGGAGTAACCAAACCCTCTGCTTTCCTCCACAGACAGCCACTCTGAGGCGACAGGGCCGGTACATGTGCTCCACGGTTCCCGCAGACGCGCAAGAGGAAGCACAGAGCTTATTTGTTACGGAGGTAATGTGCTTTTCTACATTAATTTACACGTTATTTTAAAGCCATTTTTTGCTAACACGCCCCCTTCTTTAAACTTCAATATTTTCAAGAAAGTGTCAAAGATGTAATTACACTTTTATAGTGGAAGTTAAAACAGGAGAATAATATGGGGTTTTCAGAGTCTGAAGCTTAGAAATGTCAATGGGTCATTTCTGATGGCTGTTTAAAACATGAATTCTACAGAACTTACAGGTGTAGCATAGGGGTAACTCTTATGAACTCACTGGGAATCTTTGGTGGAGGCTTTGATATTGAGATTATTTTCAGCTGAGACTTAGCATACATTTATGTATTTGTTTACTTCATTTATTTGTTTATACACGTTAACTTATTTTCAAGACTAGTTCAATATTCATGAAGTGCCAGATGATAATGAGCGGGGCCTCACTATCTCTGATCAATGTACGATTATTGTCACTCTTGTTTGAACAAATGATGATTATCTTGTCAAAGAGGAGAGAGAAGTTACTGCAATTAGACTGCTCCCCCCACCCCGCCCCGGCCTTGGGGTGTTTGTTTCTTCTTCCAGGTGTTTTTAGATAACATGAACTAATTAGGTCTTTTAATTTTGTTTCTTGAAGTGTTCTTTCATTTAAAAATAAGGCATTTTTATCCCTATTTTTCTAGTTGCTTTTTAGATGATACGTATGCCCATCAGTAAGTTTGCCCACCCCAGGGAAGTTATGCTTTTAAAAGTGAAGACCAATTAAAATGACAAGATCATAGTCACAATATTTAGTTTGCACTGAGATTTTTGAAAAATTAAATATGTGTTTAAAATTGTAAAAGTAATGATCTTTCATCCTTCTGAAAAGAACTTCTTGTCTTTCTTCCTTGCTACGATATTAGTAAAATTAATTCCAGACAAAGAGAGCCAGATATGTTTATATAGTCTTAAATGTTTATTTTAAAGCAGGACGCAGACAAACTGTGACGGACCCACAGGCAACATGTGGCCTGCAGGCTGTTTTTGTAAATAAAGTTTTATTGCAGCACAGCCACACGCCTTCGCCTTCGTTACTGTGACTATTTTCACATTATAACTCAGAGTTGAGGGTTTGCTGCAGCAACCATGTGACCCTCACAGCTGAAAGTACTTACGATCTGGCCTTTTGCAGAAAGAATTTTGTTGACCTGCTATTTTAAAACATGGAGCAACTTATTGATCACTAATTCAGTTCTCCCAGTTGCTTAAGAAATACGATTTTGGAGGGACGACTCTCCATTCAGTTATTCAGTCACCGCCTGTTGAGCAGTAACAGCTTCGAGCTATGCTGCCAGAGCCAACAGAACTCAGGCCTCTTGGGACCCTGCCACTAGGGTGGAGTGAAACAGCACTTCCTCTCCATCCTCTGGTCCAGCCGAGAATGACCTAATGGCTTTCTTTTTAAAACAACTTCAAAAACCTTTCAGCATTAACTTCAAAATATTATTGAATTTCGCAAGTTTGAAAGGTCAGTCATGGAATCAGCCAGTGGGATCCCTGTCTTTCTAGAGTTACAGTTCTCTGGATGCTGATTTCTGATGTAACCCCTCATCTCCCAGACTTTTCTACATCCCCGGAGGGGTGGGGTTGCTCGCTTTATTCTGTGCTTCAGCCTTAGAAGCTAGCTGTGCACTGTCAACAAGGGCATATTAAATGAATGACTCTCTGGCTACCTGTGTTTAACTGCTTAA
Source organism: Ailuropoda melanoleuca (assembly GCF_002007445.2). Taxonomy (NCBI): domain Eukaryota; kingdom Metazoa; phylum Chordata; class Mammalia; order Carnivora; family Ursidae; genus Ailuropoda; species Ailuropoda melanoleuca. The sequence goes on along the minus strand of NC_048224.1, from coordinate 129,072,350 downwards.
CTCTGTTTCTTATAGTTTCTTATAATGTAAAATATTGAAACATGGTAATGATCTTTCTTACCCATTTTACCTAAGATGTTAAGAATCTGGGCACTCAGGTGTTGCATTCATAAATGCACTGATTGTATACAAGTGTGTGCTTATTTGTTTATTATTTAGCTGGGCAGGTACGTGTCATACTTCAGAGTAGGTTTAACATCCTGCTGGAGACTTTGGTGGTACTATTTTAGTTGCCAAGCTTGTTCAGAAAGCTGAACAGAGAATAGGAACGCGTGCACAGGCCTGTGTCACACCTGGTCAGACCTGACCTGGCTGGGCTAAGGGACCTAGAGAGAATAGCGGGAAAACCCAAACCTGCAGGTAATTCTGAAATCACACTTGGTTTGGAATATAATTTTGAGTGTGAATGTCCGATGTTCTTAATGTGAAAATGCTTTGAAGGTATTTTAGGAAAGCATTTACAAGAATGAAATAGTATTTAAAAACATTTATTACTACCTGGCAAAGAGATTGAAAAGTTGTTCAGCTCCCCCATCCACCTCTCCTCCTAACCCTTCTCTGCTTTCAAAACGATAACAAAAATCTTACACTGCCCACCCTTCACGACCTTGCCTGTAGAGTGCTTAGCATAGAGTCTGGCATGAGAGAGGCACTCGATATTGTCGTTGTAGTTATATTCATGACTTTGGTGTGGAGGGGAGTTTGCTTCAGAAGGCCTTTGGGCATGAGCTGTGAAACTGATAAGGTTGGCCATCTAAATGATGAAGTGAAGTACGCAGAACAGAGATGTTGATCATGATGTTGATTACAGCCAGAGTCAAGTCAACTAGGTAAGACGTAAATACATGGAACTGCCTCTTCACTTACTTATTTCACTCACTCATTCAGTGTTTTTCCACACTCAAGTTTACATACGTGTAGCCAAGAGCCGACTGTACAGAAAATCACTTTAGCTGATGGTAACTTAATTGAACACTTCCCCTATTGATTTTGACTCATTCATATTTGAAGTTCTGGCGGATGCGGCCTTATAATCTTTGGAGTCTGCACGCTACTTAGTGGATCATCCTGGGTAGATGAGTGAAAGACACCGTGCTGGTCCATTGAGTCTGTTGGGTAGTAAGATAGTTTAATGCAATGTAGGGGATATAGAAGCTTACTTTTTTCCCCTAGGGTTTCTTCCAGCTGGTGTAGGAATTAAATTGATATGAGAAATATTAACAGGAGGGAAAAAAACCCAAAATCTTATTATGTGCATATGGAGGTCCAATAATGAAACTGAAACCCCAAGAAATGCCCAAGGCAGGCAGTTTTTATACATTTTATACAAAAAGACAATAAATTTGTAAGGAATTGACAGGATAAAGAAGCCAGGTGTTTGGGAGCGTTAATTAGTAAGGAATTGTAAGGCTGAGGTAGTAGATGAGAAAAAACTGATGAGGTTTATTTCTGTAGCTTTCTCAACTTTAAAGCCTCTACCTCTGGTGATAAGGATTGTTTTTACTTCTTAGTACAGGAGAGTAATTTTCATATGGGAGATTTGTTTCCGGCTTTCAGGGACAGAGGAGGGTCTCGGTGTCCTTGGGCAGGTTGATCCCCAAGTAGCTTCAGGTCAAACCCTGGGCGCTACAGCAGCGGGTAGGTTGGCGCATGGTAGAAGGTAAAGCTCCCTACTTTAGTTCGCACGTATAGGTATGCATACAAGGTGACATTGCGATGCCACTGTGAACTGGACTCTGAATCTTTTCTCCTAATAACCTCACGATGGTCCTTACAAATGGAAGGAAAAACCGAGGGCAGATTTATAGTATACTTCATAACAGAGCAAGTTGTAACATTAGTAAACACCGTGACAGGGTCTTTAGGTTCGCACTTTCCATCCACTTTCTCATTCTAGTCGAGGGCACATGACTTCTTAAGAACCAAGGGCTTTGAAGGCAGAAGCAGTGCACTGTTTGTTATGCAAGTGCAGAACTGAGGTGAAGTTTGCCCCCTTGTAAAATCTGCTCTCTGATAGTGAATGACGGTAGCTTAAAGTGACCCCGTTCCCAGGGGTAATGTTTTAGTGATTTTTTTAAGCTTTACAGGAACCTCTGTTGGTAGAATTTCAGGCACGAGAGGGTGGAGGTGAAAGCATTTTTTTTTTTTTGATGTTTGTGTGGATGTGCATTCATAAACCTTCCCAAACGTTCTCCAAAAGCCATCACATTATCTTTTTTCTTTTCATCTTATGCTTCTATTTTTTATCCCCCCCCATAGTGCATCAAAACCTATAACTCTGACTGGCATCTTGTGAACTATAAATTTGAAGATTACTCAGGAGAATTTCGACAGCTTCCAAAGTGAGTAAATGGTCAGACCACACAAGGTGGGGTTATACACATGGGCAACAATTTTTTGCACTTGAAATGCTTAGGGAGGTATGTAACTTCATATGCGATCAGAGTAATTGGACAAAATATTTCTAGATGGTTCATATGTATATGGAATAGCTGTTATTTCCAGGGTATTTGATAATAGGATTCAAACCTAGCACTCTCGGCTTGGTAAATGGTAAAAACACATGGATGGCTTAGTTATGGCCAGTGGTTCTTTTTAGGATACCACTGTTAAAACATAACAGGTAAAGTACTTTCTGTGAGAAATAGAAGACAAAGAAAATGTAAATGCTACAGTGTGTTTTATCTTTGAAAGAATATATTGAAGAGACATAAAAAGCATTTTATACTGAATAAATTTTATGTTAAAAAAAAGTAAATCAAAGACCAGACATTTCCCCAGACTATTATCTTTACCTTCTTTAAAGTATTAGCACGTTCTGAATACACCAAAAATAAGTGTGTTTGTATTGATTAGTGGTCATTAAAGTGAACCATGGGTAGGTAGGTCTTGCCTTGAGAGGTTATGTTACCAAATGGTACATCCTGAATGATGCAGTTGGTAAATTTAGGTATAGCTGATTATGAAAATCAAAATCAAAATCAAATAGTGATGGGTTGTATTTCCAAAGTAACCTTCGCCAATGAAAATTTTACCTATAATGGAGACCCTGTTAATACATTTTTCTCTGTTTTGTGGCATCTGTGAAATTGAACCGTTGAAACTCTTCTCAGTGGACCTAGCTGTTTGTTTTTCCTTTTTGTGTAGTTCAGCCACTCCTTAGGAGTGTTCAGCCAACTTCCCAGATTGACTCTTTTTGAACCTCAGCTTAAAACACTCCCTTCCAGCATTATCTTCTCCAGATGCGTATACTCCTTTGTTCTATATTTACCCAATACTTACTTGGGGATTTTTAAGTTCTTTCCATTTGATTGGATTAGCCTATCTCCAACTGATAGTCTGGTTCATACTATTCTCCTGGCTATCACAGAACTGGACTGTGAGATGTAGTGAACTTACTGGATGGGATACTTTTACCACTGGTTGATTTCACCTTGGCATTAATAATTTTCCAGTTGTGTGGTAAGAAAGAGAGGGAGGTTTCTAACAGTGATTAAGAACATAGATTCTGTTTGCCTGCATCCTCTGCTCACTGTGCCCTCTGTGAGCCTCAGTCTTCTCATCTATTAAATGGTCTTGACACCAGCCCCCACCATCTAAAGGACTGAAGGAGATAATACACGTGAAGCCCAGTGCTTCGAACATACTGTTTAGTAAATGCTGTCCACTGTTGTTGCTTTTGTTGTTAACATGGTCATCGTCGAGACCGTGCCTCCCACTCTAAAGGCCACAACCCCATTTTCTCTTTTTTCTTACAAATTTCATTTGAAAAGTTACTCTACTGTGGCGCCTGGGTGGCTCAGTCAGTTAAGCATCTGACTCTTGATTTTGGCTCAGGTCATGATCTCAGGGTTGTGAGTTTGAGCCCCAAGTCGGGCCCTGCACTCAGCACAGAGTCTGCTTTAGATTTTCCCTCTTCCCCTTCCCCCACTTGTGCCCTCTCTCTCTCTCAAATAAATAAAATAAATCTTTAAAAAAAAGTTATTTTACCAAGTCTTTATTTATTAATACACTTTCCCCCTTTCTTTTTTTTTAAGTAGGCTCCACAGAGTCCAACATGGGGCTTGAACTTATGACCCTGAGATCTGAGACCTGAGCTGAGATCAAGAGTTGGACACTGAACCAACTGAACCACCCAGGCGCCTCTACACTTTCCCATTTTTAATATATCTATGCCAGCTCTTCTGCTTGGCTTTTAGGGGCTCTCTAACTCTTGGGTCGGCCACTTTGCCGAGCAGTAGTGCTGATTGTCTTTATTCTTCAGCTGAGTGGGCCAGCTTTGGATTTGTTAGATGTTGGTTCCTCTGATAGGGGAAGAAACGCATGGATTATAAAACAGATTTCTTTTTTTCTCTTTATAGCAAAGTGGCCAAGTTGGATAAACTTCCAGTTCATGTCTATGAAGTCGATGAAGAAGTTGACAAAGATGAGGTAGGTGATCACTTGCAGATTTAAAAATTGATTTAGTTTACAGATTTGCAGGATTGGTTGGAAAATTACCAACATTTAGCCAAAAGAGGAATTGGAATGTTTCTTGAAACAGGGGAAGAATTTTTTTTTAAATGTATCGTTGGATTGATTGAAGTTAGTTCTCCCTTTCAACTTGACTGCCTAGCGGTACAAGTTCTTCCTGTCTTGTTTATTTGTTCTGAGATCATTTTCAAAGGCCTGGATAAGATTTGGCTACATTGTTAAAAAATATCAAGATTACTTAGACCTTAAGTTTAGGTTGTTTTTCAACAGGATATCTTGAGACAAACTGGCCACCAGTAGACTTTTGATAGGCTGGTGATGGGTAGTAAGGAGGGCACATATTGCATGGTGCACTGGGTGTTACACGCAACTAATGAATCATCCGAACTTTACATCAGAAACCAGGGATGTACTGTATGGTGACTAACGTAATATAATAAAAAAAACATTAAAAAAATAAAATAAATGGCTCTTTCTTCAGTAATGGCTTTGAATGAAACACATGGTACTAAGAAGCTTTTCTTTTTCTGTCTTTTCTTTAAACAAGCCCACTTCCCCTACTCTTGGAGAAGTGCATAAAGAGAGCTGGGCATTAAGGTGACTGAGCAAGTGAAACCTAATAAAAAGTCAGTGAAACCTGTTGCTGAATTTCTCATTCTCTGCTATTCAACATTAGATGCCTCATTGTGAGTTGGGGGCGGGGGAAGGGTTTATTTATTTAATTATTTATTGTCAGCTAAACCATAATACCGGCCATTCAAGAATGTTAAAATGTCCATGGTAGCAAATTATTTTAGAAACCACTTCTAAAATAATTTTGGGAGGAGTTAAGTGGTCATCCAAAACAAAAAGATATTAAAAAAAAAAACTTGGTGCTGATTATTAGTAAGAGGAGAACCAATTGAAATAATGCACGTAAGGACCCACAACNTTGGGAGGAGTTAAGTGGTCATCCAAAACAAAAAGATATTAAAAAAAAAACTTGGTGCTGATTATTAGTAAGAGGAGAACCAATTGAAATAATGCACGTAAGGACCCACAACAAACTGCAAAATCCTAGACAGGTAAGTTATTTCTCTTATTGCCAATAATAAGAACAATAAAACCACCAATATTAATATTGAAATGGTCTAAAACAGAACATAAGATGTGTTTTTCTGCAACTGTTTACTTGATTATGCAAGAAAGATCATTATTAGAGACTAGTCTTCGGAAGTGTGAGTCAGGTAACGTGACTCCATGTGGCCCTCTCTTCGTACTGAATGCACTGATGTGTCCAGCGGACACTTCCTTAGAGGGGCGAGGAGGCCACAAAGGAGCCACACGAGAGAGAGCGTGGAGGGCCTTGGGCCAGGGTGCGGCAGATTGGCCACACTGTGTATGTGTGTGTGGACACATGTCATCTGTCTGTCCGTCTGATGTACAAGTGTATGCCTGACGTATTTTCAGCGCAGCCGGCGGCCCCGTGCTCACCTCCCTACACTGGAGCCCACAGCTGGAGTCAGAACCTGCAGCAGCGAGTTTCTTTGTTTTTCTGGCTATGTCCCTGCACTTTTCTGACTCCTCTCCTCTCCGCTGTCTCTGTGCCTTCGTGTCTGTCTTTCCTTCCGCGGTGCTGCCCCATCCCTTTCTTTCATCCCTCCTTTCTCTGTTGCCTCTCATTTCCTTCCTTTCTTCATTCACCTTCCCCTGAACCGAGCCTCTGGGAAGATTTCCAGGAATTTGCTTTTGTCCTCCAATTATAGGGGAGTATAATTTGAAAACATTTTTCATGAAACCAGGCAAGACCTTACAACCTGAGCGGTCAAGTATGGTATGTACTTTCTGTGGCTCATTAAACACTTAAAAATAAAAATTTGGACTGAAACTAGCTTTGCCTTTTAATGGGCTAGAGCATTTTCAGGAATTTAGGCTTCTCCCTCTCTTTTACTGCCAAACAGACTCCAAAGTGACTCGCGGCAGATGGTGACTCCAGGGAAGGGGCAGGATAGGTCCACCTGGCACCAGTGGAATGATTTTCCCTTTGACCAGACTCACAGCCAGTAAGATTAGTAGTAATGGGAGCTTGACTGTGGTTTGCCTTCTCTCCTAGGATGCTGCCTCCCTCGGCTCTCAGAAGGGCGGGATCACCAAGCATGGGTGGCTGTACAAAGGCAACATGAACAGTGCGATAAGCGTGACCATGAGGGTAAGGCGGCCCATCACCCTGCATTCCCCTCTCATTAAACCCTCTCTGCTATAGGTCTTGGGAATAATGCTCTAAATGAATGGGTATGCTGTTCTTCCTGACAAAAGTGACACTGTCTGTTTAGTAAGATGCCTCCCTGGTGATGGACCCCCGTTGGTACCATCCCCCTTCCCCCCACTTCCCCTGCTTCACCCTCCGACCATCAGCATGATGAGACCATCATTGGGCTGGTGTGAAGGTGCAGTTGCCGACATGGGCTTTCTTCGCTGTGTCCACTGCAAGAGAGGATCACGTCACCCAGGGGCTAAGTCTAAGCGCTTTGGGGATGCCTACTGTGACAAGGTTAGGAAAGGCAAAACTTGAGGTCTAAAGGGAAAACTGTTGAATTGGAAGGGGGTTGCAAAGAGAAGAGCAAAACTAGTATAAAAAGCCATTCAGGAGAGAAGGAGAACCAGAGAAAGACCAGGATAAATAATAAAGAGGAGAAATAATGGAAGGGAGATAGGATGGACAGGGAGATAAAAAAGAGTTCAAGGGAAATGCTGATCATCATAATCCTGAGGCTGGAAAATCATTCAGTGTCACGAGGCAGAGAAAAGTTCCTGTTCTGTGTGAGCAAGAAACCCTGGGGATTTGAGAAAGTTTCCATCCTTCTGTGCTGCATCCCAAATTGGAACTCATTGCACTGCTTTTGGGTGGTTATGTAAAAATATCAAATTCTGTGGGTGAGAAAAATGACCCATGCATGTTAAGTGAACCACCGCCTCAGATTTTAAATGAACTGAAATTATTAAACGTGATGGAGAGTCTTAACTCACCATTACCTGGGGCGTTGGCCAGAACTGGATTTGTTTTGGAGAGAATAGAAGTGGTTTTTACATATGTATACAGCTGTGAGTTATAGGTAGACATTGTGACTCTTCATTTTGAAACAATAGCTGTGTGTGTATTCTTCTCTCAGTCATTTAAAAGACGGTTTTTCCACCTGCTTCAACTCGGTGATGGATCCTACAATTTGAATTTTTATAAAGATGAAAAGATCTCCAAAGAACCCAAAGGATCAATATTTCTGGATTCCTGTATGGGCGTGGTTCAGGTAAATATGAATAGGGTTCTGTCATCAAGTTTTCTCATCTGTAAGAGTGCCATCTGTGAATGAGCAGATTTAACTAAACACTTCCAAGAGTGGCAGTATTTGGGGTGGAAATAGACTAGCTGACTGTCAGGTGAGTAAAGGCTTGTTTTTCCTCATGGTGGAAGCTGGCACATAAAGCCAGCAGAGTTCTATTGTAGTGGGCCTAGCGCCCTGGCATGCGAGTTCCTGTGTTTGAGATATGGCTCAGCTGCTTGACAGCTGTGTAACCTTGGACAGGCTGTTACCAAAAGTTTTTTCATATGTGAAATGTGTGTAATGATCATGTTTCCTTAATAGGGTCCACTGAGAGATCTGGATGAATTGATTTGGAAATATCCAGAACAGTTCTGAGCCTCTCACTACAATCATAGTACCAGTAGCAGGGTAGTCAAAAGACTGGGTTTCAGATCCAGACTGAGTTCAAATCCCTGTTCTACCACTTACTAGTTGCGTAACCTTGGAGACATCATTGATCCTCTCTGTCCCTCAGTTTCCTCATTTGTTAAATAGGGGTAATTGTCAAATATGGTTAGTGAGAGGATTAATTAATGTATGTAGAGTGTGGAGCAGTGCTGGTACATGGTAAGAATTCAGCCAATATTGGGTATTTTTGATATCATAGTGCTATTGCAGTTTTAGAGTTATTCTTTTTTTTTTTTTAATTTTGTTTATTTATTTGAGAGAGAGAGAATGAGTGAGCATGAGTGGGGGGAAGAGCAGAGGGAGGGGGAGAAGCAGGCTCCCCGATGAGCAGGGAGCCAGATGCGGGACTCCATCCCAGGACCCTGGGATCATGACCTGAGCTGAAGGCAGACACTTAACCAACTGGGCCACTCAGGCACCCCCATTGTAGAGTCATTCTTAAAAATTATTTTTAATCATGCATAATATACTCATAACATACTCATATTATTAAAAAAATCAGACTGTACAGATAAACTGGAGGTCCCTTTTGATCCCCATCTCTCACTTTCCCAGAGGGCTGCTGTTACCAGTTTGATGTAGGTCCTTCCATACCTTCACAGAGTTGTCTTTCAAAGCAAGTTGACAGTTTCCCGATCTGCCCATCCATCCACCCACCCCCTGCCACTTTCCAGGAAGATCTCAGGCAGTAACGTACAAGGATCCATAAAACACAGGATCGCGTGAATTTAAAGTGGGTTTGAAAGCAGGAAGGTGAACAAGGAGTCCGGGTAGGGAGGAGATGAAGAGGAATTAGCCAAGGAAAAAGCAGAGGTGTTAAAGACACCTGGCACCTGCTGTGGGTGGGTGGCAAACTGGGCTCTATGCTTTCTAGCTGGGAGACCAGTTCAGCAGCACAGTGCACACGGATGCAAACAGTCCAATTAGTCAGAAGCTGTCCGAGTCATCTCAGAATGAAGATCATTCAGGCATTTCTCATGGGGGCTCTCATACAGAGGGCACTGTGCGATTAATGAACAATCTCCTTGACAACTCCTCACAAGAGATGCAGTCACCATTATCAGAGGATTCTTCCTAAAAATGACTCAATGTTGGCTGATGACAGTGGCCCGAGCACGGTTCTGTAAGAAAGGTTGTTTTGTGGGGCCAGCGATTGAGGTTGGAGACACAGCTGTCTGGTTTGACTTTCAGGTGTGTGTACTTGTTTTTGTACTCACATGTACAAAATTAAATTGCTTTTTTATCCAAGTTATACATTAATCTGGGTCAAATAGTCAAAACAATGCAGAAAGGTAACCCTGCATGCACATTCCTGCCTGCAACGCTGCCACCTCCCCCACTGCTCACGCCCCTGAAATGATCATTTTCAACCTTTTTCACTATTCTTTCTGAGGATGTGCCTCCATAGTGCTGGATAAGGCATGTCTACTGCTTTTTATTCATCAGTTGTGAACATTACTTGATAGAAGGTGGGGTTTTAGCTCCTGTAGCCCTCCCTCCTGCTCTCATCTAGACTAATTGCTTTCTTGGCCTCTGGATAGCCGTCATTCCAAAAACTCTTTGCCTTGCTCCCTGCATTGGATTCCCTGTTTCCAAGGTCCTGTGTCTTCTTCAGTCTTGTTTTACTTTCTTGTTTTAGAGGAGCACGTCCTCCAAGTAGCTTCCTGAGAAATTATGTCTGAGTTGTTCATTTCTTGAGCATTAACTTACCTGGAAATGTTTTTGGTTTTGCATTCATTTTTGATTGATCCTTTGGCTGTGTGTAGAAATCCAAGGTGAAATTTACCTTAGAATTTGAAGATACTCCGTTATCTTCTGGAGGCTCATGTTCTTTGGGTCCCTGATGTTATTCTTATTCCCTGTTCTTCTCCGTCTTCTCTTTACCTCTAGTGACCTGAAATTTAGGTTAGTTTGTCTTCATTTTGGTTTTTTTTGTAAACTTTTTTTGTTAATGCATAACATACAAATAGAAAATGTACATGTAATGAATGCGTGACTCTGACTGTTTGCTACTAAATTTGGATCTCTTTTGTCTTACGTGCTACGAACTCTAGGAGAGCTCTCATTTTGGAAACTGTGTCCTGTATGTTGTAGCCACCTTGGTCTTCTTGATCTCTGGTCAGTTTTGTTAACTCAGGGGGACTGCAGGACTCGGTCCGGGTTCCCCTTCCTGGGCCACAACTCAGATACAGCCTCTAGCAGAGTGCTGAGGTGCTTTCAGGGCTCACCTCATTTATTTCCCATCCATCAGGGATCCCAGGTCTGCCCTACCTGTTGTCAAATACCTGAAAACAGTTATTTCATCTATTTTGTTCCATTTTCTAGTAGTTAGGATGGGAGAATAAGTCCAGACCCTGTTAACTTCATCAGGCCAGCAAGTAGAAGTTAGGAGTCCAGACTCAGATGTCTGTAGGAGCCAAGCAGGAAAATTAAGTAAAGGAAGAGGCCTGAATGTAGAGTAAGAGGGAATGCTGAGAAGTACGACAAACAGGAGCACAAATGGTCCTGTGTCATGAGGGCAGCGCCTCTCAGCTGTGGCCGATGCTGCTGGACAGAACTCTAGCTCAAGGTTGCCAGATGATCTGTTCCCCCTGCCCCCCCCCGCCCAAGAAATCCAGAAATACAAATTTTTATTTAAATCTGGGTATTTTCAATTATTGGAAACCAATTTAAAAACAAAAAACCCCAAACTCCGCAGGACATCCCCCCTCAAAATGATGGAATACACGAAAGTGTATTTGGGCCCTAGATCAAGATGATAGCACCAAATAACGTTCACTGAAAGTTATCTTTGTGTCAACTGCTAATTGGCACGTGGGTGACTCTCGACCAGTAACCCCACCTCAGCTGAAAGCAGCCATGGTGGAAACCAGATTGTATGAAAATAGTTTATTCACAGTGCAGTGAATTGTCAATGACAGTGAATTAACTTCTTACGTGGAAATTCCAAGTAGGAGTTTCATTCGTATTCTTGAGTTGAGAGACCTTTAAGTTACTTTTCAGTTAAATCTTCTGGCATTGACTTTTAAAAGAAGTTTAAAAAAAACTAAATCTATTAAGAGTTTTGTCACCTGTGTCACAGTGCTTAGGTGATCTACGTGTCCAGCATCCCTGGGCTGTCACTCAGTCTCTGCAGTGGCCTTCATAACCTTAGCTTCTGACTTCAGGGGACATCTCTTCCTTCATATTCTTTTTGTCGATGTGGCCGATGGTGTTTAGCATTTAATGAATTGTAACCAAGGCTTCAAAAATGTTGAGTAATTTGTTTTTATCCAGATCTGTTTGTAAGCTAAGTGCCAACAGATATATGTGGGTTTTTAAAAAATTGTTTCTGGACATTGTAAAAAAAAAAAAAAAAGTAGTTGGTTAATGCTATGGGTTCAAAGAAATGCATAAACTGGAATTTTTAAGTAGACCTGAAAGAAATCCAGTGTAGAATCTTAAGTCCTAAAAGTATTCTCAAACCTTGAAGTTGATTACACTTATTTTCAGATCAGGATGCTGAGGCTGAGAAAGAGAAACAACGCAGAACCAAGGCCCATGTCCTCCCCCCTCAACTTTTAACTTGTTATTTTCACAGTTGTGAGTGGGACAGAAAACACATTTCATAGCCAGCCTTTTGACTCTTGACTGATTCTTGCCCTGACCTGAAGGAAGGCGCCCACAGCGGGCAGTCTGTGCTTGGGAGTTTGTGTGGCCTTGCCTGGTGTGGCATCATCCTGTGTGTGTCTGAGAAGCACACGTCAAAGAACACAGATGCCTTAGGGAGGGTCACCCCATCCCTGCCACCTATGCTGAGGAGCCCTAGGCGACTGCCGCTAACCAGCTAGCTTCCAGTGGGCCAGGGCTACTCTGCCCCCTACAGGTTGTCCCCCGTCTGTGCTTGCAAGGGATCTGCTACAGTGTTCAGAGCTGAACTTCTTTCTAGCGCTGTCCCTTGGGGAGGTGATTTTACTCACCAGGGGAGGTTTGTAACTATCTAGAGATATGCTCTGATCTTCACAACTGGGGTTATGCTGCGGGCATGTAGTGGGTAAGGCCAGGGATGCTGCTGAACATGGTGCAGTACATAGGACAGCTCCCACAACAAAGAATTATTGGCCCCGAACTGTCAGTAGTGCCAAGGTTGAGAAACCCTGATCTGGGCACATTCATTCTCCATCATTTAATGCATGTGGCTACTGTTTTTGTACTTGGAGCTGGACATTCTTTCATAAATATAAAAAGTGGAGGCATGCGGGAAGGCTGTAGACATGGTGTCCAAATACCTTTGGGGGACTCACAAATGATGGGGAAGTTCCAGAAAAGGAAGTCAAACATACTGATAGATAGTGGTTTGCTTTTTAAAATGTGATACCACACACTACTTCATTAAAATAATTTTTAAAAGGAGCTGGAGGAGTTGAAAATTTTCAGTGAAATTTCATTCAGTGTTTTTTCAAGAGCCTCTTATGTACCGGGAAGTGTTCTAGAAATACAGTTGTAGCATTGAACAAAAGAAATCTCTGCCCTAAGAAGCTCTCATTCCACTTGAGGAGACAGACAACAAATAAGATACATGTGTAAAATACATAATGTTTCAGATGGGAAAATAAAATTATGGAGACAAAAGGTAGATAGTGGTGGGGGTTTGGGGGGAAAGGGCTTACATTTTTAAATAAGTGCCAATGAGGTAGCCCCTGTCAGCAAATAATAAAAAGAAAACATTTTAAAACCATTCCAGTTCTCTTAAAATGTGTCTCTTTTACCCCTTTTCCATTTCAGAACAACAAAGTCAGGCGATTTGCTTTTGAGCTCAAGATGCAAGACAAAAGCAGTTACCTTTTGGCAGCGGACAGTGAAGCAGAAATGGAAGAATGGATCACAATTCTAAACAAGATTCTCCAGCTCAACTTCGAAGCTGCAATGCAGGAGAAGAGAAACGGAGACTCTCACGAAGGTAAGTAGATTCAGGGACATGCATACTTTGCTGGTGTCTTTAGTTTTGTCAGAGGGCATAGAAAGTGGACGGACTGCACAGGTACGTGAGCGGGGGGGGGGGCGATGTGAGCTCTTTACAGGGAGCTCGTCAGCAAAGGTTTTATCACATTGGAATTTACTACCCTGATAACATTTTTATCAGGAAATCATGTAATGGGAAAAACCACAGCTTTGGGGGCAGAAAGGAAGACTGGACTCAGCAATACCATTTTTCAGCTCAGAGACCTTGGGCAAGCTACTTCCATATTCTGAGCCTTGGTTTACCAATCTATGAAATGGGAATAAAATGAAACTTGCTGGTTGATCGGAAGATTAAATAAGATTATGTATCTTGAGTACCTGGCATAGAGTCAGCACTTAAAGTACTAACTATGGTTGTTACTCTTTTTTTTTTTTTTTGAAGATTTTATTTATTTATTTGAGAGAGAGAGCAAGAGCACAAGCAGGGGGGTGGCAGGCAGAGGGAGAGAGAGAAGCAGGCTTCTCTCTGAGCAGGGAGCCCGACACGGGGCTTGATCCCAGGACCCTGAGATCATGACCTGATCCAAAGGCAGACGCTTAAACGACTGAGCCACCCAGGCGCCCCTATAGTTATTACTCTTATCATTAATCTTATCCTTTAGAATTTTAAGACCTTAAGATGGGCAGAAGCCGCAATAATTTGGTGGGAAAAATCTGGCTATATTCTTGACAGGTCATGTTTTATTTCAAGCCCTTAGACACGTAATTCTCAACCCCGGCTGTACCTTCGAAGTTCTGGGAAGCTTTTAAGAAATTCTCTTTCCTTTGTCCCACCAGAGACTCTGATTTAGTTGGCCTGGGGTGGGACCTGGGCAGGCCTGACTTCTAGTGGGTCTGACGGATGTGGCCATGTGGGCTGGTGCTCATAACTAACACCGGTTCTTTTTAGACAGCGTTCATGCTGGGTCAGTTATTAAATGTTTGACTCTCAATCCTGGGCATCAGTTTTTTTTAAAAAGCTCTGAGGTGTTTTTAAAGTGTGTCCAGAGTTGAAAACCACTGCATTCAGGGGTACAAAAGAGCAATGGCCTTTGACTTCCTGCTTTAAATAAACTATATTCTATTACAAGTGACTCAGGTAGTCTGTTTTGCCATTTCAGATGATGAACAAAGCAAATTGGAAGGTTCTGGTTCCGGTTTAGACAGCTACCTGCCTGAACTTGCCAAGGTAATAACATCTTAAGTCTTCTGCTCTTTTTAGAATGGTATTGAAATATTTCTCACTTTCTGAGTCTGTCCAGGATCGAATCTATTGAAATGATCAGCAATTACAAAGTAAATCGTTAAAAAGATATTGTTGTTACTGCTCTCTATTTTCTGACCTGAATATGAGGTGAGGTTAAATACTGACCTGAGTCAAATTTTAGTCTGTTTTCCAGAAAGTGCCTTATAAATTATTCTCTTTATTATTCTTTGTCCTTGCCCCTCCATAATATTTAATACCAAATCACAAGTTTCAAAGAAATAACCAAAATGCACAATGTTTTGTTTTGTTTTTTAAAGATTTTATTTATTTATTTATTTATTTATTTATTTATTTATTTATTTATTTGAGAGAGAGAGAGAGAGTGGGGCACGGGGCAGAGGGAGAGGATTTCAGGCAGACTCTGTGCTGAGCGAGGAGCCTGATGTCGGGCTCAATCTCATGACCCTGAGACCATGACCTGAGCCAAATCAAGAGTCTGATGCTTAACTAAGCCACCCAGGTGCCCCTATTTATTTATTTGAGAGAGAGAGAGAGAGAGAGAGAGAGAGAGGCAGAGAGTGAGGGAGAGTCAGAGAATCTCAAATAGACTCCACACTGAGCAGAGAGCCTGATGCTGGGTGTGATCCCATGACCCAGAGATCATGATCTGAGTCTAAACCAAGAGTCGGATGCTTAACCAACTGAGCCACCCAGGTGCCCCAGAGGTTCCGTGTTAACATGGTACTTACTAGGTTCACACATACGCTCCCCTTTTTCAAGTCAATAGGCATACTTCCAAAGAGTACGGTCTGTGGTAGTCTTGCCACTAATCCAAAGAGGGGTTACCTGAGTTCTATAAATTGCTCCTGGGTCACTCTGAATGGGAAAAAAAAAAAGTTATGTCTGTTTTTAATAATTTTGAGAAATGTAAAAGTTACTGAAAAGCTCAAAGAAGATCAAACCAACCGTCTGTATTCCCATGACCCAGATTCAACACTGTTCCTCTATTGTCCTTTTAGCTTCCATGTTTTTTAAAGAAATAAAACATCAGTTGTGGTTGAAGTTCTTTTTAAACACCATCCTTCCTCCGCTCCCTTCCTCCCCCACAACCTCAGCTGCTGACAGACACTGTTATGAGTTTTCTGGGATTACTTCCATTTTATCACTATATCTTTACCAGTGTACCTATCGTAATGATATATATGGTTGTGTTTTATATGTTTAAAACTGTTAATATAAACGCTCACATATTGTTCTTGTGTTTGGGATCCATCCAAGCTGGTGTATAGATCTAGTTCCTTTTATTGCACTGTGTAAGCATTTTATCTTAGCTGTTCTGTTATTTCCAATTTTTTCTATTACAAACAACGCTACAATGAATATCCTTGTATTTATCTCCTTGTATGCATCTATGAATGATTCTCTTTTAAATGAGAGAAATATCTTTGTTTTCTCTGGCCGTTTATATTCTTGCTCTGTTATAGCCATTCTATTCTTTTTCTTTGCGAATATGGTGTAACAGAGACCCTACACACCCACATCTTAAACACTGTAATAGAAAACACGGCATATCTATATACGATTATAAATAGACTCGCATTCAGCATTGACCTTTACTTTAAGACAACATGGCTGTTCTAAAATATAAAACCTCCCTCCCTGCCTAGGACTTGAGAGTATTGTTTTTCTTCAAGCCTTGACTGTTACCACAGTATCTTTTTAGCACCTGCCCATTAAAGCTAATTTTAGTGCCACCCTTGTAACATCCTACTAAGCTGGGAAGTGTTTTGGCTTGTGTGTATGTGTTTTTGTGCTGTGAACTTCTGTGTATCATATTTTGCATTGAGATTTGCTTTTTTGTGTCTGGATGTTTGGGGGCTCATAACTTTTCAAAGCAAAATGTTTGAACTTGTTTTGTTTATGAAGCAGATAACATGCAATGCAATCCAGAATTCGAAAAGTAACTTTCTATACTTACCGGGTGAACACAGTGGACACCTAGGAGAAGACCCCTATTATTTCAGTCTAATGTTGATTGATTAGAAATCTGTATTTTTTCCCCCATGAAGAC
The DNA here is from genome assembly GCF_002007445.2 of Ailuropoda melanoleuca. Classification (NCBI taxonomy): domain Eukaryota; kingdom Metazoa; phylum Chordata; class Mammalia; order Carnivora; family Ursidae; genus Ailuropoda; species Ailuropoda melanoleuca. The sequence goes on along the minus strand of NC_048224.1, from coordinate 129,055,873 downwards.
ATACAGGAGTTGTGCCCTCTTTTGTTCTCTCCCTGCTTGCCTGTGCCTGGCCAGTATAATAATTCAGTATTTCTCAATCCTAAGACCTAGGAAAGTTTTTAAAGTATATCTGAGATAACATATATATGTGTAATATAGATATATATGTATTTAGAGCTATTTTCAAACTGCATAACCACCAAGTTAGTGGAATCAGTTCAATCAGTTTAATTGGTTTCAGCCCCATTTCTTACTTTTTATTTTGTTTTAATTTTTATTCTTTTTTATTGAAGTAGAACTTACATGGAGCACTAATTGTATAGCTCAGTGGATTTCACATTTGTGCACCTGCGTAACCACCACCCAGATCAACACATAGAACATTTCTAGCACCTCAGCCGATGTCTTGTACTCCGTTCCCAACTGATACCCCGTTTCTTTTACCTCTATCGCTGTAGATTAGTTGTGACCTTCTTATTAGTGGAATTATACAGTATGTGTCAGGCTTCCTTAGCTCAACATTATGTGCCCCAGGTATTTTTAAAATATAAATGGAATAGAACTGAATTTAGAATATTAACTACGCCGCCCTTAATAATGACAGCTATTATAAATTTTTTTTTAAATTAAGTAATCTCTGTGCCCAACATGGGGCTCAAACTCACAACCCCAAGATCAAGAGTCATATGCTCTACCAGCTGAGCCAGCCAGGTAGCCTAATGATAGATACTATTTTTAAAAATGTACATATGTGGTATGTGTATATGTGTTGGGTTGTGATATAATCATATTTCTTACTGTGGTCATGGTCAAAGCCTGAAAAAGGAAGCATTATAAGGGGCTTCACTGTTATTATTTTCCTCCCTACCTCTCAAGTGTTTTAAAAATATTTTTATTTAAGAAGGTAGAAAAAGGGCAGCAAGTAATTTTTCGAAGGAAGAAAGCAAAAGAATAATGAGAATGAGGATGTGCCATCATGCAGTCCACATGCTGCTGTCCCACTCGTGATGCTCATGTGGGCCTGCTCAGTGGTGTTGGGGAGCAGGTCGTGGGGCCCTGGCCTGACTGTGCCAGCCTCTCAGCCCTTCGCAACTCAGGGTCCCCAGCATAAGTGTGGTTTTAGCCTAGTTTATAACTCCTCTCCAGTGTTCCAGGGTGGGGACCATTTGTGCCTGTTAAGGAAGCAGGGAGTTGACTAAGAATTGGTCCTCTTGATCTTAGGAGGAATGGTTCCATAGTTGCAGAATCTGAAGTTGACATAGAGGGGGGAAGGGACAGGGAGGAGAGCCAGTGTGCACACCTGTGCAAGAGACGGGAGTTTAATCGGGATGAAGAGGCAAAGAGGTCGGCACCAGGGGTGGAGGAGTAAGGAAGGGTCCGGTGGGAGATGAGGCCACAGTTGAAGTAAGCTGCAGAGAAAGGACTCAAGCAGTGGAGGCAGGCAGGGGGCATTGGTGGTGTGAGTTAATGGCAGGCTCCTCTCTGCTCATCTCCTCTTTCTGCTTCATTCATCCTGTTGCCCCGGCTTTTGTCTTCCACTGTGACTGAGACAGAACAAACAGGATATGAGTGACGGGAAGTTGTTTAAGTACAAAAATAACTGATGTCCTATTTTGGTATATAATGGAGGGGTCCTTGACATATATGGCAAGGGTGATATGGGCTTAGGTTTTCAGAATATGTTGTATATTCTTGGCCCTTATGTTGCTTGTACATTTAGGACTGAACACCTTTATTGTTTTCATATTGAGGACACACTGTCTACCCTGAAACCTGTTCTTTTCTTCCTGTTGTCCAATGTGGACCCAAATATGTTTGTTGTAAATGTAACAGCATTTGTAGTATCAGAACATAGTCTTAGAAACATTTTAATTAAAAACACAAACTGTAAAGTTAATTAACTGGTTTCTTCCCTATAAAGCCAAGAGGTAATATACTCAGGTTGGAAACCCAATTCCTATTTATTTAAGAATTTCTTTCTGTGATTACGTTTGTCTTGTTGAAGGGCTCAAGCAGAAATTCAGAAGCAGAATGCATTGCTGTTGGTGGTGGCTTGCAGCACCTGGTACTGATGTTTTTGTTAGGAAACATCATGAGTTTATACAAAGTAAAGCAAATTCTTTGGGTTCAATTAAGTGTATGCTACACACACATGTTCTGGCTCTTTTGATGTGAAAAATTAGGAACGATGATAGGCAAGATGGAGTTAAAAATTGTCCTATCGCGCATACGGAGACATCCTGCATCAGCTCAAATCAGATTTGTAGGAATGCTCCTCATCTCCAGAAGCCTTAAAGCTCCCCTTGAGAACATCAAGATAAACTTTGTTGTGCAAAGAGACTCTAGCCATCATCTTCTTCAACATTTTTACTCAGAAATGTAAGTGGAGTCCAGAGAGGCTAAGCGGCTTGCTTGTGTTCACATGGCTAGTTGACAAGTGAACTAGAACTAGAACACAGTTTCTTAGTTGGTATTCTGGTGGTCCTTTCATTTTGACATGGATAGTTGGTTTTCAAATATAGTCATGATAGTGTTTGGGTCATTGCTGAGAACCAACCTGTTATAACTGCTACGTGGCTGAAAATATTAGGAATTGCTCAGTTTCTCATTAGCTGTGATCTAGCACTGTAATTAATCGACCGTGTTCGGCCACCAGCAGAGAGGACAAGACACCCTCCCCGCTGAGACTGTCACTGCCCCATCACATACTGAGATGTGACTCGATCTGTGGGGAAATAACAGATGAGAGAGGACGTCCGATTCCGACTCTGTGGACTTAACCATGGAGATTGAGAGGAATAAGAACAGGATACAGATTTAAGAGGCACCGAGTGTGAAAAATAATGTGGTTGGCAATGACTTCCATCTTGTGAATGCCTTAGAAACGTCTTTCTGTTCCCAAATTCCACTTCTCCAGCCCCTCTCTCTGCCTCCATATGTCCCTCTCCCTCCATGGCTTCTCTTTTTGCCATCCCTTCGGTGTTGGGGCCCATGGCTTCTCTCTGCAAACTCCTTCACATTTTCCCCCAGGAAATCTCAGCCACTCTCGAGGCTTCTCTATTCCTACCTCTAGACTGATGTTCTCTGTGTCTGTAATTTCAGCCTTCCTCCCTGCCTTGTGCTCCCATGCCGTCTCTCTGTCCACAGGCTTCTCCATACTCTATCACCTTCTCCACAAACCTCTTCTTCCTCCTGACTTACTGATCTCAGTTAAGGGCTACGCAATGAGGACTAGGCTTTGTTATGGATGGACTCTGCTGTGGGATGGGGAGGCAGCTGTGATAAAGAGCCCATGAGGGCCTCTTGGTCTTAACCCTTTTAACCCACTGCCTCAGCCCTGTCCAAGGTGTTCTTTTAAAATGCAGAACCTGGTTATTTTATTCCCTTGCTTAAAATAGTGCATTTGGATTTTTTGGCTTCTGAGGAAAATCCATCGTCCCTAACATTCAAATCCCAGATTCATTTCTCTTTACTTTTCCCATCGTGCCCAACCATTCAGTCGTAATACACGACTTGACCATTGCTCAGGTGTGACTGTAACTTTGTACCTGCAGTACCTCCTACCAGAACTCCCTTCTTTCCTGCCAGATGTTCTTGTCCTTCAAGGTGGGCCGCCTTCTGGGAACTGTTCCCTGACTGCCATCCCCTGGGCCAGGTTAGCTCTCAGTGTGCCTTATGCTTTCTTTGCCATTCTTATCGCCTGTTTATATTCTGTCTTCGCTAGTATTCCTTGGGGTAGTGCTTTGTTTCATTTGTGTTTGTGCCCCTAGTGCCTGACACATAATAGGTGCTCAAAAAATATTTATTGAATGCATCAGCAATGCCCTCCACCTGCCACAAACACCAATGGCAATCCTTCAAGATCTGCCATAGTTTCCCTATCCCACAATTCAAAACATATTCCTTTCTCTTCCTGGGTGATACCTCAGTCTTCGGTGGACCCAAAATTCTTTCCACCATCTGGGCTCATTTCCATTCTGTGTCTGTGCTGTGTATCCTTTTCATTCAGCCCCAGATGCTCATGTTTTCCTACTTTTTGCTATTCAAATTCCGTGCCTTCATTCATAGCCTGTCCCCTCTTCCATTACTTTGTGAAGCCTTTCTTGATAGTAATGCTTCGTTATTCTCTTTTGCTTTCTTTGATTGTTTTTGACCCTCCAGGATCAGGTCTTCTTGTGTGCTGCCTACTTGATAGTCTGTCCTTGTTCATCGACGTGCAGTTGACTCTCCAGAATGAGCACGGAGCAGCCTGGCTCTTCAGGATGGGACACACGCGTCTGAACATCTCTGTAAGAAGAGGGTTTTTTAACTGTAATTTTTATGTTTCATTTCTCTTGTTACCAGAGTACCAGAGAAGCAGAAATCAAACTGAAAAGTGAAAGCAGAGTTAAACTTTTCTACTTGGATCCAGATGCCCAGGTACGAACTGTTCTATTTAATGTTTACATTTTAAAACTAAGCCAGGGAAAGAAAATGTTCGACAGATTACATGTTTTGCTTATTTATGCGTTTGCTTGTTTGTTTGTTTAATTTGGATTTACAAGCAACATAACAACAATAAAGAAAATTCAGGGGAAAAGGAAAAATAAAAAACAGCCATAATCTCATCACCATACCACTACCACTGTGAGTGTTTCCTATTTAATAGATTGTTGAAAACAGTGATTTATCCAAAGATGTCCTCAAGTGCACAAAGAACATATAATTTACCCCATAAAATGACTGTCAGAAAATAATAAGCATCACTGCAGATGTCCAGTGGGCAGTGGTGTTTCCTGACTTGTCTAAGGCTCATACGACCCACATCTGTGCCCCAAAAAGTCCAAACCTGGCGTGGTAAGGACCTCCAGAGCTGCCCACAGGGGTGACGGTTCTGCTGTATTTTTCCCCTTTTCATTTGTGATCTTTGTGTCTGGGTTATTGAGCGTGATGTTTTTAAGGTCCATCCATGTTGTAGTGTGTGTCAGAATTTCCTTCCTTTTTATGGCTGAATAATATTCCACAGTATGAATATACCAGATTTTGTTTATTTGTTGATGAACACTTAAGTTGTTCATACCATAATTTCTAATCTCTGTATAATAATCCATTGAGCAGACACACCATCATTTATTTGACCATTATCATAAGCTACATAAACTTATAAAATAGTAGCACTGTTGTGACTAAATGAGTATATATAGCTTTTCCATATTTTATGGAGTTTCCTTAGGATATGTTTATTATGAGTTTTTTTTAATGTGAGCATAATGTATTTATATATTTACATTTTCTTTTAAAGAAGCTTGACTTCACATCCGCTGAACCCGAAGTGAAGCCATTTGAAGAGAAGTTTGGGAAGAGAATTCTTGTCAAATGCAATGATTTGTCTTTCAATTTACAATGCTGTGTTGCAGAAAATGAAGAAGGACCCACCACAAATGTAATTTTCCCTTTTAAAAAATAATTTATAAAAATATTCAAAGGTTGCTGGTGTGCCGGTTGCAGTGCAGCCCAGACAGAAAATCCTAGTTCCTGATAGAGAAACGCAGTGTTTAGGTCCGGATGCAGAGGGTTGTTTAGCCCCAGGGACAGGATGTTTGTGACAAAGGATCGGGATGGAGACTGTTTCTCTTTAGCAGTCATTTATAGCAACAATTATAAATAGGTTTAGTACTTTCTTCTTTGATAGCAACGTTCCTTTTCCCCGACAGTTTGAGCCATAGTGATGGTCTGGATGGTTTTGTTTTGTTCAGGTAGAGCCTTTCTTTGTTACCCTATCCCTGTTTGACATAAAGTACAACCGAAAGATTTCTGCCGATTTCCACGTGGACCTGAACCATTTCTCCGTGAGGCAGATGCTGGCCACCACGTCCCCGGCTCTGATGAACGGTGGCAGGCAGAGCTCGCCTGCCCTTCAGGACATCCTTCATGAAGCTGCCATGCAGTATCCGAAGCAGGTGGGGACATGAGCCCAGCGGCCATACTGCTAAGATTTACCTGGCACGTGCTGTGTGAGACTTCGTAATGCACCACTAGGTTGAATGAGACTGTCGAGTATATTGACAGCATATATAATAGGCAGTAAAAGCAAGCCGAGAGAAGAAGAAATGATATCTGACTTCTTTCTTTTTTTCCAAACTTTCTGCTAGTTGCACTCCCCCCTGCCCCGCCAAATCGCTTTTTTTTGGTCAGATGATGAACTAGCGATGAAACACTGGGTGTCTCTGAGGAGCTGTACTGTTTCAGCACTCATTGCTGCTTTAGAAGGTTTAACATTCAGGGGATTTGTTTAACGTGGTTGTGTCTTTTACTCACTAAAGAAAATCGTTTGTTCCCCAGGGAATATTTTCAGTTACGTGTCCTCATCCTGATATATTCCTTGTGGCTAGAATTGAAAAAGTGCTTCAGGGAAGCATCACACACGGCGCTGAGCCATACATGAAAAGCTCAGACTCTTCTAAGGTACGGGCGACTTTTATGCTTTGTGACGATAAACAGCAATTAGCAAAAAGGGCTCTCCGTCAAAATAGAAATGCTTAAAGAAATCAAAGTTAAGCCATGTTCTATATCGTTATATTCTAAACGATGTGCACTACTTTACATAGATTTATACTTAACCTGATGTGTCCAGTTTTCAGTGAAGAGTAGTCCCATATGTATATAAAATGCTTCACTTGTCCAGACGATCCTAACATCCTAAAGTAATTGGTGAAGCTGGAATTACCAGCTTAACAGTAGATTTTCTGTCATTAAAAAGTACATATATTACACTCAAATAGAGTTCCTTCCTCTTGTTGATGTGTCTCTTGGATTCTGGAATTTGGGTCCATTTACACTGAAATACGAGGCTGGTGACTGGGGGATGGTCTGGTGCAGGTGGTCTGGCCAGTAAGGTCAGTGCTTCAGGTCCCCTGTTTGGTCACATGGGGCAGGTTATGGTGTCAGAGGTGGTGTGACTCAGAAGAGGGAAAGGAAACATACGAGAGGTGTGTTTGGTGTATTTTCATTACTTTGGTGTATGCTCATTACTGGAGAGTACCTCACTGTGGACACACACAGACCCGAATATTAGAGGTTATCTAGTCCGAGACCTCCTTTCAGGCATCAGAAAACTGCAGTTTACTAAGGTTTGGTGACCTGCTCAGTGTTCCACAGCTAGAGTGACCAAGGGCACTTGCCTGTCACCTTCTAGCACATGGAGCTCCCTGGTAGGGTGAGCTCTTGAGTGCTGTCTGTGCCGGTTTTATAGTCTTTTTTCCAAGTGGTCATCTGAGAGATGACCCTGCTGCATTGACAAGGGCTGGTCAGCTGCAGGAGGGGACACTCCCCAGGCTCTAAGGGATATTTATTGAGCTGAATCGGAGCTTCCCCTCTTCCTGTCTGTGGCCGCCCATACACCACAGGTGTGTCTGCCAGGATGGAGGGCGGTTGTTAGAGAACAGGTTGTAGGAGTCAGAGACCTGGGTGCTGAGTGCTAACGAGCCTGGCTACTTTGGAGAAATCATGTCACCTCTCTGGGCTCCAGTGACCCATCTGTAGTCGAAGGATGATATTGCTACCTGCCCCACCTCCCTCTCAGGAACAGTCCCAAGACCACACGGGTAATGTACGAGACATTGCTGGGGACACTGCAAATCACTGACACATGCAGGACATCATTATCATTCATCACCCTCAGCCAGGGAAAGCCCATTTACCCAGACACACTGCTTCCAGCAGTATGATAAAAGCTGAGTAAAGTTTGGTCCCTGGAGAGAAGCTATTTTATTTTTTAAATCAAGTTTGTAAAACCTTGGTTGAGAAGCTCTTTTAGCTCCTCGGGGTTTTGATTAATAATCAATGAAGGCCCAAGTAAGATCTACTCCCCTGACTCTGTACATAACTCATTTCCAGGGCCTAAATGCACATCTTTGCTCTTCTGCCTGCCACATGCGTGGTTTAAAATTTGGCAGCTCATGTTGGTGTAAAATCACATTTCACTTCAGGCTAGACTTTATGGTCTACTCCACACTTCCCGGTGTCCATTGAGCATCTGTGCAAGTCTGCTCTTCCTTCTTTACTTATGGGATGGAAAGCTCAGCCATATGTATATATTCCATGCATTCACACCTCCAAAGTATTAATATAAGGCAGAGATTAACATTTTATATCAGAATAGATTTCATATCCATTTATATCAACCATTTTGTATCAGAATAGAAGTTTTGGCAGAGAGATTACTGAGGGATGATTTTCTAATGTATATCAAAATTATTTCTTCCTGTTTTCCAAGGTGGTCTAGAACATCATATAGAGTAAATTTTGTCTTGGAAGAGGAAACTTTTATGAAAAGTCTCTGCAGGTGTTCACCGTGAATAGATTAGAAAAGAAGAAAGAAAAAGAAAGAAAAGAAAACAAAGAGGGAGGGAAGGAAGGAGAAGAAAGAAGGAAGGGAGGGGAAAAAAAACCCCTAGAGAGCAAGAATGAGTGTTTCAGTCTTTTGCATACCTTGTGTTCCATTTGGACCCTCAGTAAGTCTGTGACCTCAGACTATCCACGGCAGGGAACAGTGAAACTGATTTGAAGCCTATGTTTTAATTTTAAATTTTATGCAAATATTGCATTTTATTCCACAACATAGTCATTATTGTTAGGACCTAAAAATAATAGTTTCTATCTGAAAATGTTTGAGTAAAATTACCCCTCCAGGAAGGTAGGCCGTTTTACCCTATGACTGTGTGAAATCCCCACAAGAACATGCCCAGCTGGAGGAAGAAAGGGAGGAGCTGGGTGAGCTGCTGACGTGTTTCAGTCAAGACATGTGTCTAATTCACTCGTGAGGGCAGCAAGTCCCACAACACAGTTGTGGTAGAATCATAATGTTTGGTAACTGGAAGGGATAATGAAAAGTACTATGGCTCATGCCCTTCAGTTTTAAGGTGGGGAAAGTGGAGCCCGGAGAGATTTAATGGCCTGGAGTCACACAGCTGGTTTCAGTTTGACTTAGAGACAAACCTTTCTGTTCTACTTAGGAGTCTTCTAGATGAGCACTTCTCAGACCTGGTGCACACAGATCACCGGAGGCCTGCTCAGAATGCAGATTCTGACCTGGGAGGTCTGTGGTGGGGCCTGGGATTCTGCATTCCTGACTAGCTCCCTGGTGATGCTGAGGCTACGGCTCTGCAGTGCACACATTGGTTCACAGGCTCTAGATCATGACTCCCAAAATTGGTTTGACTTTGATGTGCTTAAGTCCTGTAGAAGGCCCTTGAACATACCACTCTGACCGAATCAAACTTGGCATTGGGAACAGTGCAGTATCCCAATACAAGCAAATTTGGGGAAATGGTCATATGCTTGATTCACAGACCTGCCATGCACACATCTTAGGCCAAAGCAAATCTGTTTCACTGTGCACTGTAGGGTGAATAAGTCAACCCACAACAAATGAAAATTGATCCGTAAGAAGTGAAAATAGCAGTAATTTATACTAGAAACTAAGAATATAGCAATTAAAAACTCTGGCCTCACTTAAGTCAGCACCTGTTATGTCTTATATAGTGAATATCTATCCCCAAATTGTGGGAATTGCACAAGCTGGTGCACATTAGGAGCTATGCAAGCTTAGTATTTTCATTAGTGTTCTCATTTAAACTTCAAGTAATATGATATATTTTGACATGAATATCAAGTATTAGCAATTGTTAATAACCCAGTGGACTTAGTAAATAGCCAGAGTCATAAAGAACTATGAAAGCGTATGAAATGTAATGCTTGTGGCCCGTAAAAACAATATTTTAGAAAAGACATAACATTTTAGAAACAGTCCTCATTCTATATTCTTTGAAAATCATTGCTAACAATTGCATTAAACAGCATACTCTGTACCTTGTGTAAATCCAGCCATATTCATTACAGTCGCCTGTGCATTTCCATGCATCTGGAACTATGATAAGAGCTTGTTTAATGAACGTGGGATGATGGCTCTTTAGACCGCAATTCTGTCAGTGGGATTTAGCATCTCATGGCTTGATTCTGATGTCTTCAAGGTTGCTCAGAAAGTGCTGAAGAATGCCAAACAGGCATGCCAAAGACTAGGACAGTACAGAATGCCATTTGCGTGGGCAGCAAGGTAAGGACAACATCTTCTATACATTTGATATAGATACGGATATATGGAGATAGGTAGGTAGATAGAATGATCTATTCTATTTATTGCTCAGAGACAAAAAGGATTTAAATGTGTAAAACTGAAAAATAAGAAAGCGCTGTATCTGAATAATCACTTAGTAGCGTCGCAGAGAGGAAGGATGCTGGCTGGAGGAGATCTGTGCGGGGACTGGCATCCCAGGTTCCAGCCGCAAGTCCCGAGCTCAGCTTGGGCAGCAGCCCTGGGAGGGGGGTGGTGGAGAGGAAGTGGGCTGTGGTGCGGAGAGGGGGGTGCTTGCAGATCATCCTTAATTGTGAGCTCTGCTTCTGAAGCATTTGACTGTGTATGTTGTTTCCTAAGCACAAGCCATTTGCTGGAAATGTTTTCTATGTAAATTGAGTTAGTTGTGTTCATCCTCATAAATGTCCTCCATGTTTTTTGATAATGAAATTTCTGTTAGCTGCAGCCAATGGAATAATAATTAGTCTTCACGTGGAAACCAAAGTTAAGTTGTAGATTTATTTTGGTCTTTTGGAAACTCAGTTTAGAAATGTTGTTTGGCTATTTCAGGACGCTGTTTAAGGATGCATCTGGAAACCTTGACAAAAATGCCAGATTCTCTGCTCTCTACAGGCAAGACAGCAATAAGCTCTCCAATGACGACATGCTCAAGTTCCTGGCAGACTTCCGGAAGTGAGTCTCAAAGCCTTACTTATTATTTGCACACCTGAGAAACAGAAGGTGTTTGGTGGGGAGGGAGGCGGTGGGCTCTACTCAAACGTCATAGGGCCTGTTGGGTGAGTGTAGAACTTTACCTCACGTCCTTGAGAAGGAAGAAAAGGTTTAAAATTGAAGAGTGTCCTAGTTAATTTGAATTTTTTAAATGATGTTTTTGGTGATGCTGTGGAGGGTGGGGTGAGGGTAGAGATGAGCCTAGGGAGGAAGGAGACAGTTGAGGGACCTTTAGCAAGAGATGGGAAAGGACTCAGCAAAGCCAGTGCAAGTGGCAGTGGAAGGAAGGGACTAATTGGGGTCACATCAGGGGAGGCACCGTTCCTCTGTCTGGAGTTCCCAGCTGGATGAAGGGTGGAAGAAGAGAGCAGTGGGTGGGTGGCAGTCTCAAGTAAATAACCCCCAGGTTTCTGACCTGCACAATGGAGTGACTCAAGTACCATTAACTGAGTGGGTTGATGGAAGGGAAGGACAATAACTTATGTAATGCTTGCTGTTTACAAGCATTGTTTCAAATGCTTTACCTATATTCATAAGTATATGAGTTTCCTAGAGCTGCCAAAACAAAGTGCCACACACTGGGTGTCTTAAACCCATGGAAATATATTCCCTCGAATTTCTGGAGGCTAGAAGTCCAAAGCCAAGACATTGGCAGGGCCACACTTGCTCTAAAATCTGTGGGGGACGATCCTTCCCTGCTTCTATCAGCTCTGGTGACCTCAGACGTTCCTCAGCTTGTGGCAGCATCGTTCCAGTCTCCGCCTCTGGCTTCACGTGGCCGCCTTCCTGTGTGTTTCTGGTGTGATGTCCTTCTTACAAAGGAACGTGTCATACTGGATTAGGGCCAACCCCAGTGACCTCATCTTTCTTGATTACATCTGTAAAGACCCTATTTCCAAATAAGGAGACATTCATAGGTACCAGGGGTTGGGACTTCAGCATATGTGTTTGGGGACACCATTTAGCCCACAACAAGGTGGTGAAGAGAGGGCGAGCAGTGGCCAGGGCAGCCCAGCTGAGAATCAGCTCCTGTCACTATGCTACTTGGTGTTCCATCGTAACGGGTTCACTGTGAAACTTACAAAACGGATTTCCTTTACTAGGGGCATGGGTTTTAGAAATTTTCCGGGAAACCTCTGGGAATGAGAAAGAACTGAGGGTATTAAAAAATAATGAAATGAAAAGAATGACCAAGAGCCAGCCTCTGGTTATTCTGTACCATACGAGCTTTACAGTCTTAGATTTTATTTGGGGGTGGGGGGTGGGGAATACAACACATGTCAAAGTAACAATGTCACTTTGCTTAGAACTCAGGACTGGCTGTTAAAAGTTCATTTTCACCATGTTCTTACTTCTCTCCCTTCTGATTTTTCAGAATTCTAAATAGAGCCGTAATTAACATCTCTTAAAAACCTTTACTTACTGATAGTGAGTATTGTCATATATAACAGGTCATTATACAGTAATTATTGTCATGTTTCCCCCTTGCTTGTAGAATAAAAAGTCATCTTACTTTGTTTTGTTTTTTGAAAACTCCAGTCACCTTGAGTTAAATAGATTACGGTTTTCTTGCACTAGACTACCATGTAGTTTTTAGTAATTATGACGTGGGTCCAAACGTAATCACTTAGGAAGGCGTACACACTATACTGTTAAGGAGGAGATAGTGTATCTCTGTGACCTCATATTTGAGAAGAAAATATTTTATATAATTTTTTTCGTGTATGAATGAAGAAATGGATAGGCAAATAGCTAACCGGATGGGAAGATAGGCATAAATATTCATATGGGATAGACACCAAAATGGTGTTCATGGTTGTCTCTGAGGGATGGGTGTATAGATGGCTTTTCACTTCTACTTTATAGCTTTCCATGATTTTACGTGGACTTTTTTTTTTTTAACATTTACTTTTATATTCTGACAAACAATGAAGTTCTTTACGTGTGATGGAGGTTGGAAGCTTCTCAGAAGTTACGTCCTATGCTGGCTAGCTTGAGACTGCCCAGCCAGTGGGGTGCTTTGGAGGTAGCCCAGCTCCCAGTTCCATTCCTCAGTGGAGGCCGAAAGGTAGAACTTTACAGGGTCTCCAATGAAAAAATGATCTGAGCCAAGAGGCCATGGGCAGGCAGTAAAAAGCCCAAGCCTTCCCTGGTTCAGAGCCCAGCAGTGTTCTCCCCGGCACATCGGCACATCGGGCCTTCATGGGTGTGCTCAGGAGGAAGGATCTTGTGGAAGGAGCGTGCTCCCAAGGGCCAGTGAGAGACTCGGAAACCTGCAAATAGGGATGTGATGCTATCAGCATCGGAAGGTGCAGCAGTCATAGGGGAGCCTTTGTCCTTCCTTCTCAGCAAGAATCCAGAGAAATGCCCGTGGCGGCTCCCTGTGCGTTCCACAGTAGAATTAGGGAACTGGAGGTTTCCTTTTTTCTTTTTCCTTTTAACCTTATCATTGCTCTTTTTCGTTCCTATTTATTTATTTAGTTAGTTATTTAGTTATTTTTACAGAGAATAATCCCATGTCACTGGCCTGGGCACCAGCTTGGGTGCAAAGCTATTGTTTCTGCTCTCTTGATTGTCTCAAAATGTCACTTAATAATGGATGGGAAAAATTTTCTCAAGCTGCTCCAGTCTTTAGAAAACAGCTGCCAAATCTCATAAGCCACTTCTCCCTTTCCCTCACAGTAATTACCAGGGGATATGTTCCAAGATTTAGTAAGAAAATAATTCTGTCAGATAGATGGTATTGCTAACATATATGCTTCCAGAAATATTTATCTAAGAAGAACACTTGGTATTTTATACTTGATTTGCTCATGGTGGTGTGTTTTCTAACTTCTGCAGGAAATCTGAAAACATGAAGGTAAAGTATAAAAATAGAACATTCCCATTTAAATGTAAACCTTTTTTTTCCCCCCGGTGCAAAAAGGTATTTTTATCAAGGCACAGAGACAGGACTGTGGGCAAGAAGAGCTGCCTAAGTATAAACCTTTGTTAATGCTACCATTATTGAGTAGTTCAGTTAATAATATTATTAGGGGGGCGCCTGGGTGACTCAGTCGTTAAGCATCTGCCTTCGACCCAGGGCGTGATCCCAGGTTCTGGGATCGAGCCCACTTCTCCCTCTCACACTCCCCCTGCTTGTGTTCCCTCTCTCACTGGCTGTTTCTCTCTCTGTCAAATAAATAAATAAATAATCTTAAAAATATATATATTATTAGGGTTTGTGCGTGAGACTTATGTATATGTGTTTATTTGTACCTTTGTCTTCTCTGTGCCCAGATTTGACATTCTTACCTACATCTCCCTCTGGTTACACCACACTCAAGCCAGGTGGGGCAACTTGCCTTTCTCTTAAGCCATTAAGTACTTTCACCCCACCACGCTTTGCCCTCTGCCTAAATCATGTCCTCTTCCGCTTTTGTCTCTCCGAGGGACCCCTACTCCTCTTACTGAGTCCAGTCTGTATTTCACGTCCATGTTGGGAGACCTGGGGCAGTTCTTGTGTCTCCTCTGTTTGAGTCTCCCTCTCCTTTTTAAGGGGGAAACCCTAATAGCCATTGTAATCCTACAACTGTGGTGGGGAGTAAAGGAAAATGCATGTCAGGTCTTACCAAGAAGACTCATCTCGACCCCTTCCTTCTCAGTACACTAGACACTGGCCTTCCCGTGGAAATTTGCAGACACTTGTATGGAAGTGGTTCTTATATGTCTTGTTGAGGATGGGAATCATACCATGTTTGTGTTCTGTCTGTGGTGCTCAGTCGAGTACGTGTTGTATCACCATAAGCGCTTGGTAAATGGTTATTGAAATTTCTCATAGACATCAATTCAGTGATTTCTTTTAAACAAAAACATCTCAAATTTCTTTCAATCATATACACATTTTTTTAAGTGACTCCAAAGCTTTTAGGGACTATTTCCTTTTACAAAATGCAGTTAGGAGATTAGACTCACTGCCAACAGACCCAGGCACGCCTATATTGCCAGTTAATTACTTTAATGGGTCAGGACAGACAGTAGAGAAGGGGGGACCAGGCTCCAGAAACAGAGGTGAGGACACCCAATCTGTTGGCATGGGATGACTGCTGGTTTGTGATACTCCCCTGCCTCTGGGGATTGTTGAGCTGTCGTATGGGCAATGGGAAGAGAAAACCTTTCCTGTTCCTAAGAGCGAGAGTTTGAACCTCATTCCTAGGTTTATATGTAGACCACAGCAGTTCCGAAATTCCAGATACCCTACATGTGTCTACTTTATACATTTATTTAATGAAGTTTTAGGATAGGTTTTCATGCTCAAGTATTATAAGTTTTGCATGGAATATATACACTTTACAGATTAAAAAAAAAACACCTAATCTCAGTCATAAGAGAATTCACTTTCTGTAACACACACACACACACACACACACACACACCCATCACTTTGTAAATGCATATAAAAAAAGCAGTAGAATTTTTGTTGTTTGTGAGGTTTTGATGTCTGATAAGCCAAGTTCAATAAAACCCCTAAACTTTTGAAATAAGTTTGAGATTATATTTAAAAAACTAAACTTCCACAAAGCCCACATGCTGTGTGGTATGGAACTAAGCTCAGATTTGTGCTTTCTTGGAAATTCATGGACATAATGCCTCTATAGAAATAGCAGCCAGAAGTAAAAGCTCTCAGCAGAGGGAAGAAACCGAACGAGAAGTAAGTATAGTTAGACACAGAAGTAAATAACACATTATACGAAGAGTTCCAGTGAAGATTCTTTAATTAGAATTTGTTGCTTAGAAATCCAGTTATCAAAAGTTCATATGACGATGATGTCAGAGTAATGGAAACAATGGTGAAGAAGAATTTATGGGTGAAAGTAACTGGGAAGAGGTGAAATACAACACTCTTGAGTACTTATATTTGGAAGTATTCTTTGTAATAAACAGAATACTTCTGACTTGAGGAGGCAGATACGACTTCATAGGCGTCTCTAAGATTTGTGGGACGCAGGGTTTTGTGGTATGTTGGCAGTGTTGAGTTGTCGGATGAACAGTGGAGCAAGGCACTGTATGTCAGGAAAATTTATAGCTGCAAGAAACCCATGGGTCTAAGGGTTGATGTCCCTGAAGAGCTTTGTGTGAAGCTGAGAGAGGCTCCGACAGTATATCATCTGGGGAGCATGCAGTGCATGGGGGGCCAGCGACAGCTCCCAGGAAGTGATTGTCAAAGGTGCAATCTTCCTGCTAGTAGCAAAGAATATTGTGTTTTTGAACAAATCACACAGTGGGCACAGGGACAAGATACAGGGGCGATGCTGGGCTGTCCCTGGACATCTTTTGGTCAAAAATCTTTTTAACAGAAGGCAGAATGTGTGGAAAATTGTTGACTTGCCTTCCTGATAGTGCTGTCTCTCAGGATTTCAAGGGATTGCTCATTTAAACTCAGATATAAACAAACGACCGTGGAAAGGAGAGAAACGCTAGGAGAAAGTGCTTCTGTAATTTGGAGCTGGAGGTAGGCAAGGTGCATGTGCTCAGCATGGTCTGTTGTCATAAGGACAAGCATTTTAGACTGTTGGGATGCCTGGGTGATACAGTCAGTTACACGTTCAGCTCTTGTTTTCGGCACAGGTCACGATCTCAGGGTCATGAGATCAAGCCCCGCGGTGGGATCTGCACTCAGAGGGGAGTCTGCTTGAGATTCTCTTTCCCCGCCGCCTCTCTCTCTCTCTCTGCCTCTTCTGGTCGTGCGTGCTTTCTCTCTCTAAAATAAATAAATTAATCTTAAAAAAAAAAAAAGGAAAAAAATTTAAGACTGTTAGGAAGTCTTATGCAGGTGAAGGATACCCCAGGATAGACCCACACGTTACCTGTGAAGCTGCTTAACAGGTAACAGGAGCTAGGATAGGAACTTTTCAAAAATAGGAATAAATCCAAAGGCAGAATCTGTAGACCAATGAGCTTTGATGTTTTTTTGGCAGTGTTTTAAAAGACATTATTAAACAGGTGGCTTATGAAGAACCACGAGGCAGCATTCTGTTTTCTAGGAATAAGTCACGTCATGTCGAACTAGTCATCCCAACCACATTTGTGCTTTTCTCTTTCTAACTGAGTTGCTGAACTGGTACCACAGAGGAATGCAAAGCCTCTGACAAGTGTATATTCCAATGTCCTGTGAACAAATCAGAGAAGTGTAGTATGCACGAGTGAACAGTTGTTCAACTGCTAGATAACCAGACGCCAGGACAGGTGGTGAATGGGCTAGCAATGGGCTGCTAGAGGTTTGAGGAGGAACCTGTTCTTGGCCGTATTCTGTGCAGTATCATCGTCAGTGACTTTTTTGAGACTATAACATGCTGATGAAATGCCTTCGTGACCTCAAGCTATTAGGAATATCTAATACATTAGATGTTAGAATCTGGACTTAGGAAGGTTTGATCAACTAGAAATGGCTCGAATGTAAAAGAATGAAATTTCCTCAAGGCAAAATCAAATCCTGTTCTGAATTCCAAAAAACGTAATTGTTATGAATACAAGATGGAGAGAGATGGCATGAGAGTAAAGCATATTGAAAAGATTTAGGGATTTTAGGTGATTTAAATGTAATGTACATCACTAGGGTGGTGTGACTACCACAGAATAATAGCATTTGGCTACATTAGTAGAAGCGTGTATTGTTCAAAACCAGAGAGCTGCTTGATCCCCACCTCGTCAGACCTTCCTGGGCCTGTTATATGCAGTTTGGGTGCCCAGATGTAAGCAGAATGTTCTTCTAGGGGGAAATGACATTGGAGGAAGGTCCAAAAGTGCTGAAAATGGCAGACTTCAGGAAGGTGTGGTTGCTGTTTATAGATGGTTGAAAGGTGATACACAAAGAAATGTAAGCAGGTCCCTTGGTAAGTGGAAGTTCCAGAGAGGCGAAATGAGGAAGAGCATCTGGGTCTGCGAATAGCTGTGCTGAAAGCTTCCTTCCAGCTAGGAAGGGTTGATGCTGTAGCAGTTCTTGTCAGGAGTGTCACAGAGGAGATTCTCCCACTGGACTCAGACCGAAAACAACCACCACCCACTTCACTGCGCACCTACATTGTGTCCATCATTTCACTAGACTCACGAGCCTGAGATGGCCTCTAGCTCTGTATTTTCATGACTCGAGCCAAGAATAAGGGTGAGGATGGAGTGGTTCACGAAAATGGTAACTATACCATCTTGCCGATATTCTTATCTAGATTTTGTGCTGTCTAAGCCACTGGCCACAGGAACTACTGAACGTGAGAAATGCAGCAAGTCCAAATGGAGATGAGCAATAAGTGTAAAACACCTCTGGATTCGGAGAATTAGAATAACTTTTTATACTGATTTCATACTGAAATAATATTTGGGATATATTGGGTTAAATAAAAGGTATTCTTAAAACTAATTTTACCTGTTCTTTTTACTTTTTAAAATGTGTCTTCTAGAAGGTTTAAAATTACTTTCGTGGCTCACATTATATTCCTCTGGGAAGTGCTGCTCTGGCATTTAGGTTTTAGAGCTAAGCTAACTTACAAATGTGTGATTTTTCTCTTCTCCTGTTCCTAGACCTGAGAAGATGGCCAAGCTCCCAGTGATTTTGGGCAACCTAGACATTACAATTGATAATGTTTCCTCAGACTTTCCTAGTAAGTGTAAGTTTTCGGTAATAACCAGACAAAATTTTGTTTGGCTTTTACTTCAGTTTGTTTGTTTTTAATTTTCCAGATTATGTCAATTCATCATATATTCCCATGAAGCAATTTGAAACCTGTAGCAAAACTCCAGTCACATTTGAGGTAGAGGAATTTGTGCCCTGCATACCCAGACACACTCAGCCTTACACCATCTACAACAATCACCTTTATGTTTATCCTAAGTACTTGAAATATGACAGTCAAAAGTCTTTTGCCAAGGTGAGTACAAAGATTGAGGTTTCAGTTTTGGTATCAGACTCTCTTGGGTTTTGGCTTCTCATGTTCTTTTATAAATGCATATTCTGGCTTTTTGTTTCATTTTCTTTTTCTTTTTTCTTTAAATATTGCTGCAGGCCAGAAATATTGCTATTTGCATTGAATTCAAAGATTCAGATGAGGAAGACTCTCAGCCTTTGAAGGTTTGTTTTTTGGATATGTTTGCATTTTTCCATTTGAAAAATGAACCTGTGCAATATTGCACAACTAAAAGAATTTAGCACATTATAATCAACACAGACACAAAAATATGTGACATTACAATATATAACCACATGTGCTAAACCTACAAAATATGGAGTAATTGAGTTCTTGCTCCTCATTGACTGTTTCTGTTTTGTTATACTCTTTAGGGATGAAGTTTTCTTATGTATGTTCAATTCAGTAAACATATCATGTCTTACTATGAGTCAGGCATTGTGTGGGTTCTAAGAATTGTATTCGTAAGATTGATAATAGAAATAATAATAAAAATAGATTGATATTGTTTATTGTAATATAGTAGTAATAACAGTAATAAGTTATTGGTGATGTTTACTGAATGCTTATCATAGTGCAGTCTCTTATCTTAGAGCCTTATAGGTATTAAACTCCTTTAATTCTCCTAACAGTATTTTTTAGATGAGACTAACACACAGAATTTAAGTAAGTTGCTTCGGACGATCCATTAGAGCCAGTCCAAACCCAGGTAGTCTGGCTCCACAGCCCAAATTCTTTACTGTAACTAGGTGAAAATGACTTTCCAAGAAGGGAAGGAGACAAAGATGCAAAGAGGAATAATAATAGTTTTTTCCCTGAAGAAATTCACAGCTTAGTGGGAAAGGTAGTCATGGAGAAAAAGCTCCTTGGCACATAGAAATGGTTTGTTGTTGAAACTGAATAATTAGTATAAAAATTGCTGAGTGGACAGAGAGGAAGGAGTTAATCATTTCTTGATGGACACATGGGAATTTGGCGCACATGGAAGGGAAGGTGATTCAGAGGGATTGCGTGAGCGCAGGTGTGGAGGTGTGAAAGGGAACTTATGGGCAAGGTGCTGTCTAGTTATAGCAAGGACATGTGTGTGCGGGGGTGGGGAGGTGGTGCTGGGAGATGGACTGGAAGATGGGTTGGACCCAGGAGTAAGAGGGCTTACGGGGCCTGAAGTCTCTTCGGTAGAAGAAATCCATCAGAGGTGGTTATAAGTTTATGCTGTAGAAATTCCTCTTGACAACACATCTGAGTTTAATCTCTTACTCTGTTAATTAAATACTGCTGTCTTTCTTTGCTAACTCTTACTTTAGTGCATTTATGGCAGACCTGGTGGGCCAGTGTTCACAAGAAGCGCCTTTGCTGCGGTTTTACACCATCACCAAAACCCAGAATTTTATGATGAGGTAAGCGAGGAGGTTTTCAAGGGAAAACCCAGCTAACCAGTTTTAAGGAAAACTCTTTAAGTTCTTTGCTTAGTAAAGCAAAAAACGAGAGAAACTGCATACTATACTGGAATAACAGTGCTAGAGCTAAATGTTAAAGTATTAAAAGTAACATTCATTCTAAAAACTTGGAAATGCAGGTAATAGAAAAGAAAAAGTCAAAATCTCTCCTCTATTCCTACCGCAGTTAATATTCTGACATATTTTCTTTCAAATTCATACTTAAGTTGAGTTATGTTTGTGGGATCTGAGAATCTTTCTTTCTCATTATTGGGGTTCTTTATTTAGAATGATGGTGTAGTTTGTTAAAACTATATGAATCTTAATTTTAAATGTTCTGTCCTGGTTTTTCATCGTGCTGTTGCTGCGTTAAGTTAATGGAGTGGTTGATGTCATGGTTTCCAGTTCTTTCTAGAGTTGAAATACCAACTCTCCCGTTTCTGGTCAATGAAAGTCTTGGCCTGTTCAGGCTACTGTAACAAAATACCACAGACGGGGTGGAATGTAAACAGCAGATACTTACCGCTCACAGTTCTGGAGGCTGAAGTCTTAGGTCAGGGTGCCAGCATGGCTGGATGAGGGCCATCTCCCTCCCAGTCACAGACTTCTCAGTTGTACCCTCACATGGTGGAAAGTGGGGGGATGGTCCTCCGTTGGATCTCTTGTAAGACCATTCATCCCATTCATGACCTAATCACCCCAAAGATCCCCACCTCCAAATACCATCACCTGGGGGGTTAGGATTTCAACATATGAATTTGGGAGGAGGGGTCGGGACACACATATTCAGCCCATAGCAGTGTATTTTGCATCCATTTCTTCTTTATATGTTCTCTGATTTCCTTGATTGCAAATGTTAGTATCAGTTGGAGACCCAGTGCACAAGTGACATGTCGTGTGGCTGCTTTCATCGAGAATTTTTATTTTAAGATATTAAAAAGATTGTTATTTTGTCTTCCTTGCAGATTAAAATAGAACTGCCCACCCAGCTGCACGAAAAGCACCACTTGTTGTTCACTTTCTTCCATGTCAGCTGTGATAATTCAAGTAAAGGGAGCACAAAGAAGAAGGATGTTGTTGAAACACAAGGTTTGGGATTTCATCCTTCCCTTGGTTGTTCATAACTTACATGTTAAGTTCTTAAGTTTTATTTTGATTCTGAGTCTTCATCCTCTTGTGGAATTTTTATTTTTTTAAAGATTTTATTTCTGAGACAGAGGGGAGAGCATGAGTCGGGGGAGGAGCAGAGGGGGAAGGACAAGCAGACTCCCCGCTGAGCATGGAGCCCAATGCGGGGCTCCCTCCCAGGACCCTTAGATCTTGACCTGAGCCGAAGTCAGATGCTTACTGAGCCATCCAGGTGCCTCTTTGCCAAGTTTTTAGATGAAGTTTGTGAAGGTAGCATCCCTGGCTTGCATATGTAAATTTTTTATAAAAGGTAATTTTAGAATTGTATTACCAAAGAGCCCAAAGTACATTGTAGACAATGTTCTGCAGAGACTAGATTCAGGGCCTTAAAGATCAGGCTTTAATGGCATTGACTTTCTTTCATACATTTTCGAATACCTACAGTGAAGTGTTTTGTGCTTTTGTTTCAACAGTTGGATATTCCTGGCTTCCTCTGCTGAAGGATGGAAGGGTGGTGACTAGTGAACAGCACGTTCCTGTCTCAGCCAATCTCCCATCTGGCTACCTTGGCTACCAGGAGCTTGGAATGGGCAGGGTACAGGACTTTAAGAATGATTTATCCCAGTACCTTCAGAAAACATGAATATCAACTAAAGCAAGAGTAACACAAACAAGTACACAATATTTTTGCTGGTCCCAGCATTGTGGTTTTAGTTACTCATTTTCAAGTAAACACAAGCCACTGGAAGGCGGGTCTCCTGATAGCACAATTCAGAATTATAGTTTGGGCATTTGAGAAGCCCCGCACTAGCAGTGCCCCAGCAAGGGAATGGCGACTTGGAGACACCGGGTGAGGTAGAAGTTTTTCGCTGCAAACTAGCCATGCTCAAGTAAGGATGTGTTCCTAGAGTCACACAGACTATTAAGAATTGTCTTCCAGCTTAGAGTAAGTCTAGTATCAAATCTCACCCACAGGGCAGCCATTCTGATACATTCTCTGATTCATTAAGGTCCAAATTTTCTTATATTTCCCCAGTTGGTTAGTTGAGTTTGCATTTTATAGACTTCAGTTTTATAACAAGCTTAGGTAAGGTTTCATTTCATTCTAAATGGCTTTTAATGTTTTTCTGAATTTAAGTAGTGCTAAATTTGGGTCCACATTATGGACAAGTTGTCAAAATATTCCAAAATCAGGGGAAATTATATAACATTCAGTTAAAATTGTTAGTCTGAACAAGAAAAAATGGGGGTTTCAGAAATCAAAGTAAGCACACACAGATGATTGGCCCTTTACCCATGTTAGGTCTTCTACTGTCCTATTTGCTGGATGCGGTACCTTCTGCCATCACTTACAGGATCCTGAGCTCCGTTTTGGTTTAGTCATTGGTGAAATAGGATTCTTTCCCTCTCAAATGGACAGTAATTCTACAGCCGCAACTAAACAAAAGATAACTTAGAAAATCTAGGAAGGAGAACACTGTACTTGGAGGAGGAAACTGAGTGGAAATTAGTATTGGTTGCATTCCTGCTGTTAGCCAGCCATAACTATTGAGTCACTGATGCTGTTTGGGTCTGTGACACCTCATCAGTCCCCCCTGTGAACATGGTGTTTAAAGCCAAGATTGCTAATCCGTTGGGATGTTTTTTTTTTTCCTCTTCCCTGTCTTCTCAGCATTATGGTCCAGAAATTAAATGGGTAGACGGAAGCAAGCCACTGCTGAAAGTTTCAACTCATCTGGTGTCCACAGTGTATACTCAGGTATGTGTTATTCCATTAGCATTAGCAGTAATTGCTCAGTGAATGAATTTGCACAATTTTTTTTTGGCAAAACGAAATCCTAATTGATACGTCATATGGTTATATTTTTGCTCTAGAGGTCCTTCGTTGAAGAAAGTACATTATAAGGTGCTCCTATGTACTGATATAAGTGAATAGTATAAGTAACATTTCTCAACAATTTCCTCTTTTATTGGAGGATCTTTGAAATCTTTTTTAATTACGCCAGTTAGAATGGCAAAAATTGACAAGGCAGGAAACAACGAATGTTGGAGAGGATGTGGAGAAAGGGGATCCCTCCTACATTGTTGGTAGGAGTACAAGTTGGTGCAGCCACTTTGGAAAACAGTGTGGAGGTTCCTCAAAAAGTTAAAAATTGAGCTACCCTATGATCCAGCAATTGCACTACTGGGTATTTACCCCAAAGATACAGACGTAGTGAAAGAGAAGGGCCATATGCACCCCAGCGTTCATAGAAGCACTGTCCACAATAGCTAAACTGTGGAAGGAGCCGAGATGCCCTTCAACAGATAACTGGATTAAGAAGATGTGGTCCATATATACAATGGAATATTACTCAGCCATCAGAAAGAATGATTACCCAACATTTGCAGCAACATGGACGGGACTGGAGGAGATTATACTAAGTGAAATAAGTCAAGCAGAGACAGACAATTATCATATGGTTTTACTCATTTATGGAACATAAGAAATAGCAGGGAGATTGGTAGGAGATGGAAGGGAAGAATGACGGGAGGTTAAACAGAAGGGGGAATGAACCATGAGAGACTATGGACTCTGGGGAAACAATCTGAGGGTTTCAGAGGGGAGTGGGGTTGGGGGATTGGGATAGGCCTGTGATGGGTATTAAGGAGGACACATATTGCATGGTGCACTGGGTGTTATACGCAAATAATGAATCATGGAACACTACATCAAAAACTAGGGATGTACTGTATGGTAACTAACATAACATAATAAAAAATTATAAAAAATTAAAAAGATAAAATTTATTTTTATTTTTATCTCTTTGATGTTTTCATTATTCTCTGATCAGTTTCATAGTCTAAATAAAACATGCATGCTGCAAGCAGCAGATACTCCTATTTCCACAGCATTATGCTAATAGGCTTGCTGTCTTTCTTTTTCTTCTTTTTCTTTTTCTCCCAGGATCAGCATTTACATAATTTTTTCCAGTACTGCCAGAAAACCGAATCTGGAGCCCAAGCTTTAGGGAGTGAACTTGTGAAATACCTTAAGGTATCAGATGGCTTTCTTAGGAACCCTTTTTAATGAGTTTGGGGTAGGTTGGGTTTTCTTTTTGGTGGCAAGTGTTATTCTTACCACTCAGGAACCTTGTAAGGATGCTCTTAGCTAGATACTCTCACGTTGATGGTTTCTGTGTGGTTTTAGAAGGTGACAAGAAGTGGACTCAGAAATAGGACAACTTCAGAACACTGTATGTGAACTATACTGGAATTAAAAACTTAATTAAAGAAAAAGCAAAGAAGTAGGACAACTTCTGCCTTCATCCTCGTCCCACATGTACTGTTTTTAGGCCCAGCCTAAAACACATTGTTCTCTGCATAGAAAATCACTCACTAACACAAGCCTATCTGTTGAGTGCTCCCCGGGTGTAGAGCACAGTAACAGGCACATAAGAAGCAGTGACTTTAGTCCCACCGTTAAGTAATTTCTAGTTCACTGTAGGAGATAACATAATGTTGGAGAATGTATGCTAGGTGGGGGAAAATACCCAAAAAACAAATCAACAACAATAACAAAAACTCTGAAAAAACCGAAAGAATGTACATAACCGACCCCAGTGTTGTGCAGGGGTTGGAGGCTCCCAGCATCATGGGATAGTGAGAGCAAGGTGGGATTTATCTAGGGGAGCTCTATCCAGAATGTGGTTCCATGGGAATATTTTTAAAAAGGAGAGGGGCGCCTGGGTGGCACTGCGGTTAAGCGTCTGCCTTCGGCTCAGGGCGTGATCCCGGCTTTATGGGATCGAGCCCCACGTCAGGCTCCTCTGCTATGAGCCTGCTTCTTCCTCTCCCACTCCCCCTGCTTGTGTCCCCTCTCTCGCTGGCTGTCTCTATCTCTGTCGAATAAATAATAAAATCTTAAAAAAAAAAATAAATAAATAAATAAATAAATAAAAAGGAGAGTAGCTAAAAGAGCATCCTAGGCATGGGGACAAAATAGAAGAAATGTGAGGAATGGGAGCGCCTGGGTGGCTCAGTCGGTTAAGTGGCCAGCTCTTGATTTCAGCTCAGGTTACAATCTTGGGGTCCTGGGATTGAGCCCCGCATCAGCCTCTACACTCAGCGGGGAGTCTGCTTGAGATGTTTCTTCTCCTTCTGCCCCTCCCCCTGCATGCGCTCTCTCTCTCAAATAAATAAATCTTAAAAGAAAAAAAAAAGAAATGTGAGAAATGGAGTACAAGTTTGTTTGACTTCAGCAAGGAACATGGAATGAGAGTTCTGAAATTATTGCTTGGCCAAGTACCCTTTCAGGTGCCTCACAGAGAGCCTTATGACTTTAAGAGGAGTCTTTGTGTTAGTTTTCTATTGTTGCTATAACAATTACCACAAACTTGGTGACTTCAAACAACACGAATTTATTTTCTTACACTTCTGTAGGTCCGAAGTCTGACACAGGCCTCATTGGGCTCAAATCAAGGTGTTATTAACATGGCTGAGTTCCTTTCTGGAAACTCTGGGGGTAAATCTATTTCCTTGACCTTTCCCAGCTTCTGAAGGCTGCCCTTATTCCTTTGCTTATGACCCCTTCCTCCATCTCAAAGCCAACGATGTTCCATCTCTGACCATTCTTGCCTTAGGCACGACTCCCTGACTCTCCCCTGACTCTCCCCTTCTGCCTCCCTCTTCTGACTTTAAGGACCCTTGTAATGACTTTGGGTCCACCTGGATAATCCAGGACAGTCCCCATACCTGAAGGCCAGCCTTAATTCCCTTTTGCCGTGTAACATAGGCGCAGGTTCTGCGGATTAGGTTGTGACTATCTTTGTCCCTTATTCTGCCTACCACTGCCTTCCATTGTTTAGATAAACTTCTTCCATCCTTGGTTTGGAACTGAGTAGAAATTGCTTGGGGTTGGTCTTTTTTTTTTTTTTTTTTTTAAAGTTTTTCNGATTTTCATTTATTTGAATGAGAGAGAGCATGGGGAGGGACAGGGGAGAGGGAGAAGCAGACTCCCCGCTGAGCAAGGAGCCGGATGCAGGGCTTGATCCCAGGACCCAGAGATCATGACCTGAGCTGAAGGCAGACGCTTAACTAACTGAGCCACCCAGGTGCACCCCCCCGCCTTTTTTTTTTTTTTTTTTTTTTTTTTTAAGATTTTCACTTACTAGAGAGAGCAGGGTTGGTCTCCTTTTAAGAAGGTAACACAGATGTCATTCCATGTCTGTAGAGCCTGCATGCAATGGAAGGCCATGTGATGATCGCCTTCTTGCCCACCATCCTAAACCAGCTATTCCGCGTCCTCACCAGAGCAACCCAGGAGGAAGTTGCCGTCAACGTGACACGGTAAGAGAGGCGGGTAGGCGGATACCTTCTTCCCTTTCAGTCTGTCCACATCTGGAGTACAGTCATACATATCTGGGATGCTAATATGTGTTGACCATTATATTTAAGAAATTTCTTTTGATCCCATGTGTAGGGACCCCATCTAATTCCTCGTTTCCTTGTTTCCTGTGGTGCCAATAGCATCATCATTGTTCTGCAACTACTGTGTAATAATGAAATGTTTTCATTTTCACATTACTATTCATTGCTTTATTCATTTCTGTGGTGTGTAGGGTCATTATTCATGTGGTTGCCCAGTGCCATGAGGAAGGATTGGAGAGCCACTTGAGGTCATATGTTAAGGTACGTAAAATAAGCGGTCCCGATCATTTAAATCTGTGGCTCTCCAGTTTTCCTTCTAAGGACTTAATTTTTAAAAATCTACTTATTTGGGGATGAAACTTAATACCTCTGCTTTCTCTTCTATACCTGTAGCCAGTGCTTGTATCTGAACGAGAGGATATCCAAAGAGGGGCAGCCATTCGTTTATTTACTTAATTTTATTTTTTTAACGTACATTTCTTATAATGGGTTTTTACAAATAATAATGGCATGGAATTTTTAAAAAAGAATTTTAAGCTGCTGTTGGGAGGCCTTTGGTATAGCCCTATCATTTTCATTTTTATTTTTCCCAACTAAAATTTGCAGTAAAATGGTTTCTCCTGAGATGAGAAGGTTAGCGCTGGCCACCATCAAGTAGATAACTATGTGGGACAGCAAGAGATGTCACTAGCATGGATATCAACAGGTTCTTCATTTATGTAACACTATTCAAGAGAGTGGCGGTTACCATTCTGAAAAGTTACACACGTTCTGTTTAGTCTTTGTAGCTATAGAATCAGGGCACCCAGTGTTGGGTGACACATTCCTTGAAGTCCTTGGGAGGTGGAGTTGTGGGCTGGAGGACCACTGACCTGAGCCAGGTGGTTCCGTATTGTGATGGGTTCCCTGAAGGTATCCTGGGCTCCCTCTTTCTGTCACCCTTCCCTCCTTCTGTTTCCACACCTTCCTCTCCCACCCTGCACTTGTACCTCAGTCCCTCACCACCATCCCTTGGAGCCTCTCCTGCTTTCAGCACATCCTAGATAACTGGGACATTAAAATATCTTTCCCTTTTCTTCAAAGTATGCTTACAAGGCTGAGCCGTACGTCGCTTCCGAATACAAGACAGTGCACGAAGAACTGACGAAAGCCATGACCACAATTCTCAAGCCTTCTGCTGACTTCCTCACCAGCAACAAACTACTTAAGGTATGTTGGGGGGAGAGGGTAGGCAGTGTGGCTCTGCAGTATTGAAATCAATGAAAGAAAATCCAAACTCCATAGCCTGACCAGTTTACCCTTCTTGTGCGCTTTTAGAGACAGTCACCACCTCCTGAAAAGGGGTAAAGAGTTAGTTCTTTGGGACTAACTTTGCTGCTTATACTTGTGCTATCAGAGCTGCAAAATATAACTATATTTAAAGTTCCATGGGCTCTTAAGTTTTAAGAAGTCATTATGTTCAGGTGAGCAGAGGACACTGAGTTGGAAATTATAAAGGCAGCATGAGCAGGGGAGGCTGAGTCAAGAGGAAAGATCACATAAATGAGTGAAACCATATGATAATTGTCTTTCTCTGCTTGACTTATTTCACTTAGCAACGCAGATAATGAATCATGGAACATTGCATCAAAAACTGGGGACATACTGTATGGTGACTAATATAACAAAATGAAAAAAAAAAGAGGAAAGATCACAGATCCAATCCAGCCATGCCTCTGTGTGGCTTGTGCTGTGCTGAGTGCTGAGCACCCAGCTTCCTGTGGGAGGCTGTTAACTTGTCGTGGGACGTGCGGAAGCAGGACAACAGCTGCCGTGCACCTCTGGTCCGATAATACTTTGCCAAGTGGTTCAGCCCTGCTTTGGGGTCGCACCTGTTCCGTGTCTGTAACGTTGTCAGCCTAAGAGAATAAACATCTTGCCTTCTAATTTGTGGTTTTTCTCACCAGGATCCTTTTTTTTTTTCTTTCAGTATTCATGGTTTTTCTTTGACGTTTTGATAAAATCCATGGCTCAGCATTTGATAGAGAACTCCAAAGTTAAGGTATGTCACTTCCTGTCAGGGCTTGTGTAGTGGCTCCTGGGGGGAATGTCTTTTTGTTGCGTTTGTAGCTCACATTCATGAACGCTTTCTGTTGCCAGTTACGGTACAATTCTAGGTGCTTTCCAAGAAAGAAAACTTTTTATTCCAAGTAATAAAGCCATAGGGCTATCATAAAGTACTACCCTGCATTTTACAGATGAAGAAACTGAGCCTGGAGCGAGTTACTTGCCGAGGCCTCGCTGCTAGCGAATGGGGGGCCAGGTTTTGAGACCAGTCTGGCTCCAAAGCCCACTCTCCTGAAGCATGTGTTTCATGGAAGAGAAAGAAGAGAGAAAACTCTTTTCCTTTGTATAGCTTGGAAGTTTTCAAGTCTGTTGAAATGAGAGTAACAGTGTAAGCATTTATTTTAAATGTAGTTACCCAGTCTTAAACATGGTAGACCTTTCTTAGGGCCTTAGATGAGAGTGTCTGATGCTACTTCATGTCCTCTGGAAGCAATGAAAGGACTCTGAGAGAACTCCTCGCTGAGGTGCTGGGTGTGTGTGACGCTCTGGGTCCCCATGCTGAAGGTATCCTGCGGATACCTGTAACCTATCCCTTCAGTCTGCTCTGGACTGATGTCTGTCTAGGTGTGACTGGTTACTGCTGGCTGTCTGAGGCTCAGTGTAGATACATTTTTATAAGACTCTAACGTGGTGAACTCAGTGGTCAAGTGACAAAGTCCCTTTTGAGATGTGCCTACTCGTGGAGTGGCCGTTATGACTATGAATGCTCTCTGCCTTGCACCGTGTGGGGTCTTGAGTCGTGGAGAGCAGGAGGCCCGCGTGCAGGGAGCGGGTCATGGTGCCCAGCATTCTTTCACAGTGAATAAAGGGAGGACAGGGGAGCCACAGGGAGGGAGGGTGAAGATCTAGGCCCCCTGTACCAGGGATCTAGACTCTTGGAGAAAGCCGTGGGAAGGGCTGCTGGATTTTGTCAGGCAGAAGGTTGGCAGCTCAGAACTGAAAGCCATGCTTTTTCTAGTAGAGTGGGTACTGGTGCCTGACCAGGTAGTTTCCTTCTTTTTTTTTTTTTTCCTTTTAATTCCGGTTTTAGTGCACAGGCAGATGCCAGATGGAGGTGGGCCCTACTTTCCACAGAGTAATGCACCATCTAAATCATGCCAGAACAGCCTGCCAAGTAAAAAACCTAGCAGATTGTCTACTTGGCAGTATGCAGCTAAGTGTGTGTGCCTGCACACACACATACACACGCACATACGCATGCATGCACACATGCAGGTCATTTGGACGTAGTACTTTTATGTTAAAAATGTCATATGCAGGATAGGCTGTAGGCCTATCTTAGTTTGCTTGGGCTACCATAGCAAGTATCACAGCCCGGGTGGCTTCAACAATGGATATTTACTTCCACACAATTCTGGAGGCTAGAAGTCTGAGATCAAACTGTCTGTAGATTTGGTTTCTGAGGCCTCTCTCCTTGGCTTGTAGATAGCTTTCTTCTCCCCTTGTCTGTGCATTGTCTTCCCTCTGTGCATGTCTGTGTCCAAATCTTCTCTTCTTGTAAGGACACCACTCTTATTGGATTAAACTCACCTTAATGACCTCGCTTTAACTTAATTACCTTTAAAGACCCTGTCTCCAAATACAGTCATATTCTGAGAGACTGTGGGTTAGGACTTCAACATACAAATTCAGTCCATAACAAGGCCCTGATAGATTTTTCATTATCTTTGGCTCTAAATAAATGTAATCACTCCAGAAAGATTGGTGGCTTGAGTATATTTAAAAATATAACTGCTTTGTTCAGAAAGTATTCATTGAGAGCCCTCATTTATGTGGAGGCTCATGGGTTACAAAGTTAAGTTTGATGTGGTTTGTGCCCTCACAGAGTTGAGGTGGGAAAGTGCACGACCAGACCATGGGAGCGAAGGTCAAGGAGGTAATGAACACTTTTGAAACACCCACAGAAGTATAAGTATTAGGCTCCAGGGTGGCACAGTTGGTTAAGTATCTGCCTTCAGCTCAGGTCATGATCTCAGGGTCCTGGGATCAAGTCCCGTGTCGGGCTCCCTGCTCAGCTGGGAGCCTGCTTCTCTCTCTGCCTTCCACTTCCCCTGCTTGTGTGCTCTCTCCCTCTGTCAAAATAAATAAAATCTTTAAAAAAAAGGAAGCATAAGTATCAATAACATCTCTTTCTGAGAACTGTATAGAAAATTTAGAGAGTAATTTGCATGGTTTTTTGTTTGTTTGTTTGTTTGTTTGTTTGTTTTTTAAGATGCTAAATAAAACCATAGAAATTTAGGGATGGTAGGGACCTGAAAGCTACCTTCTGGTCCAACTTCTCCCATATGCCATAGAGGTTGAGATGGAATATAGACCCTTGAGGTGCCCTGCCCAGGGTCACACGGCAGACCAAAGCCTAGAAGTCATGCTAGAGTCAGAATCGGCTTCTCCTGGGTGATCTGCCCTTTCCAGCCTTATAGCTCAATT
Organism: Ailuropoda melanoleuca; assembly: GCF_002007445.2. NCBI lineage: Eukaryota > Metazoa > Chordata > Mammalia > Carnivora > Ursidae > Ailuropoda > Ailuropoda melanoleuca. Next base: position 129,024,608 of record NC_048224.1, on the reverse strand, counting down.
CGCCAGCACTTCTGGGAGATAGTTTGTTTTTGGAACTCTTTAGAACAGACTGCTCAAATGCTACCATGCACAACCTTTTCTGCAACTTAATTATATCTTGGCCCTAAAAGAATATTCAGAGAGTTTTTAGAAGTAGTTTATTTAAAAATTGTTATCCAGTATAAAAAGAAACAGACTGGCATCTAAAAGGAGAAAGCTTAACCATAAGATAATTTACTATAAAAAGAGATTCAAAATACCTACTTACCACTTTGGAGAGTTTAACATTTCACTTTTAGAGGGCTCCCCTCTGACTTCTTCCGTGTCATTGACGCCATGCCACTCCTTCCTGAATCACACATTATTAATCTAGGAATTTCTCACATATTTTGAAGGTTTTATTCGTTTTGCCTCATATCTTAGGAGTAGTGAGTTTTACGTGTTTGAATTTATATCCATCTTTATTTACATCTTAAGATTTGTATGTCCTAGTCCCTGATCCCAGTGTTCTGAATTGAGGGAACAAGTTCATATTCACCATTCCTGTGCAGTTTGTGATTTACAAAATCATATCAAATTCTCTCAAGAGTTTTTATACTTATAGACGGAGGATTATTAATAAATCCAATGTGTTTATAATCCTGACCTTGATTTTTTTCCTCATTGGTTAGTCTTTCTTAAAATGCCATGACCAGGCCCACATCTGTCTAGTAGGGGCACCTGGGCCACAGATTCATGTAAGAGCCAGATAATGCTTTCAGTGCAGCTGAAAGTGCCCTTCCCAAGAATATTTAGCATAGATCAGCATTTGGAGGCATAGTCTATGGTGAGCTGAGGCCTTGGGTGTATACTCTTGCTGGCAACAGGGTCATCCCATCTGCTGTGTATTTATGTAGAAGGAGATGCCCCTGTAAAACGTGTGTGCCAGTAGGCCTGCTTCTAGTGCTACACTCTTGCTGAAGATGTATGTGGCCGCATGTGTCCACCTCCCCATCCCAGCCAATCAAACTACACTTTGTGTCATTTGCTGAGGACGGCTGTGAATCAGAGCCTGCCTTTGAACTAGCATCTAAAACAAGGGATTTCCTTACTACCGCAGATGGACCTGCAGAGTTTGGATTGATTACATGGGACCATGCCAGATTCGAATGTTCCATAGATGACATGTGCTTGGAATTTACAATAGGGGGTTTCCGAGGAAAATACAAAACTGACCTCGTCAAGGCCTACTAAGGAGTTCCCAGCTCTGATCCCCATTCTGACTCTATGCTCAACACATTTTAGGTGTTTCTTTTCTATCACTTATATTTAGCAGGTGTAATTTCATCAGACTCTTTTGGAATTTCCTCTTCTCCCACATTGAGTAAAGCCAAATCGCTAGCATTCCACAGGTGTACTTCATGCAAGTTAGAAAATGTGGCATAGGAAAGGTGACTATATAACCTTAGTTAGGTGTTTAGCCTTCAACCATTTCCTGACTTAATTGAACAAGGAAAGGGCATTCAAATGAAAAGTAGGGAAAGGATGGATGGTTCATGTTTTAAATGAACTGCCTGCACTTGCCTTAAACTGTATTTGTGAGCACCGTAAGCAAGTGATGGCAGAATGTGATTGTCCATACTTCCATCCACGAGCACGTGTTTGCAACAGTTGTTTGCTGTGCGCAGAGCACAGGGGGCTATGCAAATGTCATAGATGGTGCATCGGCAGCCTTGAAGCTGATGGAGTCCTGGAAGGAAGAAGACATTCTGCTGGGTTCAGTTAGAGAACAATGAAGAAGATGTATGTGTGAGCTCCAAAATGATAGATCAATGTGGAGGTTGGGTGGAACTTTACCTGGAAGGATGCCACATTTAGATAGAAGACAGTGAGCATGTAGCTATGCTATGTAGCCCTAGAAAAGAGTTCTCTAACCCCTAGAGAGTAGAAGAACACAGTGCGGAAAAGAGAACCAAACATTAGAATGCTCCCTTGTACAGGAAGCAGTGATTTGGGTAGCAGCCACTGTTGGAGCCCAGAGAAAATGTGTCTGCAGACTGGCTGTTAGCAGGGCCCTTCACAGCACGGCTGAATGTGGGTCGTCAGGGAGATCCCATTCCTGGGGTCAGGTGACAGGAGCTGAGCAGCCAACAGGATGGCACAAAGGTGTCAGGCTCACAGCAGGGTGGGAGGTATGGGCACAGCAGGTCCGCTGGAGGAGGCTGATCTGGTGTGGACAGGCGCTGGGCAGGCAGACCCTACACCGGCAGCATGTGTCAGAGGGTCAGGTGGTGGTGGCTGGGCCACTGGGGACCTGCTGCAGCAGCACTGAGAGGAGATCCCACAGCAGGACATGGTCAGGAGTAGGGGTTTCGTCTGGTGACAAGTGTCTTTGTGTCTCAGCGTCCTCTCCTCCGTGCTCGCGCTTATATATTCACTGCCCTGGACAGCTGCCCATTATCCTAGATCACTTTCTTCCATTTCAGTGGATAGTAATCTCCATAACAGCATCTAATTACTTTGGTCTTTATCACCTTTAGATGCATCTTTTTTTTTTTTATTATATTATGTTAGTCACCATACAGTACATCCCCAGATTCCGATGTAAAGTTTGAT